>NC_056430.1:7242143-7309643 GCF_018296145.1 Oncorhynchus tshawytscha | reverse complement strand
TGTCCACTCTGGTGTCCACTCTGGTGTCCACTCATCTGGTGTCCACTCTGGTGTCCACTCATCCGGTGTCCACTCTGGTGTCCACTCTGGTGTCCACTCATCTGGTGTCCACTCTGGTGTCCACTCTGGTGTCCACTCATCTGGTGTCCCAGGTCGGAATCCCTGATTAGTGGGGAAGGATGGAGAATAGCAGAATTGTGGCCAGGAAAATACAGCTATTGAATAGCGCATTTTTTACACTATACTGTGATAGTTGATAATTGTAATCTGTAATATTGGAGAAAGTTTGGAGGAGAAAGAGACAACAGCTGCTGTTTCCCTTGTCTCCTTCCTAAGCCATAGAGATCTGGGGCGGCAGGTAACCTAGTGCTGGGCCAGTAACCAAAATGTTACTGGTTCGAATCCCTGAGCCGACGAGGTGAACAATCTGTCGATGTGCCCTTGAGCAAGGCTCTTAACCCTAATTGCTCTGGATAAGAGTGTCTGGTAAATGACTCCAATGTAAATCTGCAGCTAGCTAAGTGTATGAACCATTTAATCGATAGAGGGATTATGTTCTGCAGGTTTGATATATGAAGAGAGCACGCAAACTTTTGTAACAGAGCTAGTCTGCCTTGGACCCAGCCACAGTAGTTCACTATACCAAGCCAGAGAACACTGTGTAGAGGGAAACTGGGGGCTGTAGTTCTCCCTGTTGCAGCCAAAGTAGTTCACTATACCAAGCCAGAGAACACTGTGTAGAGGGAGACTGGGGGCTGTAGTTCTCCCTGTTGCAGCCAAAGTAGTTCACTATACCAAGCCAGAGAACACTGTGTAGAGGGAAACTGGGGGCTGTAGTTCTCCCTGTTGCAGCCAAAGTAGTTCACTATACCAAGCCAGAGAACCCTGTGTAGAGGGAGACTGGGGGCTGTAGTTCTCCCTGTTGCAGCCAAAGTAGTTCACTATACCAAGCCAGAGAACCCTGTGTAGAGGGAAACTGGGGGCTGTAGTTCTCCCTGTTGCAGCCAAAGTAGTTCACTATACCAAGCCAGAGAACCCTGTGTAGAGGGAGACTGGGGGCTGTAGTTCTCCTTGCTCCAGTTTCCAGTGGTTTAGGCTGGCTAGGGCGGGCTGGGGGGCCAAGTTGGGCTGGAAAAGAGTCCGGCAACACTGGGTAACCACTTCACCTTCAATACAGGGAGGAGCTCAAAGGTCGCCAACCCTGCCACTCAGAAAACCTGCTGTTTGAGATTCAGAAATAAAAGGAAACGAGACCAGAGACAGTCTGAGAGCAGAAGGAGTACCACTAAACTTCCTGTCTGAGAAGAAATAACACAATGTTTCTCCAGGAGGGACACAGACCCCAGATACCTTCTCTTGATGAGGGACACAGACCCCAGATACCTTCTCCTGATGAGGGACACAGACCCCAGATACCTTCTCTTGATGAGGGACACAGACCCCAGATACCTTCTCTTGATGAGGGACACATACCCCAGATACCTTCTCTTGATGAGGGACACAGACCCCAGATACCTTCTCTTGATGAGGGACACAGACCCCAGTTACCTTCTCTTGATGAGGGACACAGACCCCAGATACCTTCTCTTGATGAGGACACAGACCTCAGATACCTTCTCGTGATGAGGACACAGACCCCAGATACCTCCTCTTGATGAGGGACACAGACTCCAGAAAACTTCTCTTGATGAGGGACACAGACCCCAGATATCCCCTCTTGATGAGGGACACAGACCCCAGATACCTTCTCTTGATGAGGGACACAGACACCAGATACCTCATCTTGATGAGGGACACAGACCCCAGATACCTTCTCTTGATGAGGGACACAGACCCCAGATACCTTCTCTTGATGAGGGACACAGACCCCAGATACCTTCTCTTGATGAGGGACACAGACCCCAGTTACCTTCTCTTGATGAGGGACACAGACCCCAGATACCTTCTCTTGATGAGGGACACAGACCTCAGATACCTTCTCTTGATGAGGGACACAGACCCCAGATACCTTCTCTTGATGAGGGACACAGATCCCAGATACCTTCTCTTGATGAGGGACACAGACACCAGATACCTCATCTTGATGAGGGACACAGACCCCAGATACCTTCTCTTGATGAGGGACACAGACCCCAGTTACCTTCTCTTGATGAGGGACACAGACCCCAGATACCTTCTCTTGATGAGGGACACAGACACCAGATACCTCATCTTGATGAGGGACACAGACACCAGATACCTTCTCTTGATGAGGGACACAGACCCCAGTTACCTTCTCTTAATGAGGGACACAGACCCCAGATACCTTCTCTTGATGAGGGACACAGACCCCAGATACCTTCTCTTGATGAGGGACACAGACCCCAGATACCTTCTCTTGATGAGGGACACAGACCCCAGATACCTTCTCTTGATGAGGGACACAGACCCCAGTTACCTTCTCTTGATGAGGGACACAGACCCCAGATACCTTCTCTTGATGAGGGACACAGACCTCAGATACCTTCTCTTGATGAGGGACACAGACCCCAGATACCTTCTCTTGATGAGGGACACAGATCCCAGATACCTTCTCTTGATGAGGGACACAGACACCAGATACCTCATCTTGATGAGGGACACAGACCCCAGATACCTTCTCTTGATGAGGGACACAGACCCCAGTTACCTTCTCTTGATGAGGGACACAGACCCCAGATACCTTCTCTTGATGAGGGACACAGACACCAGATACCTCATCTTGATGAGGGACACAGACACCAGATACCTTCTCTTGATGAGGGACACAGACCCCAGTTACCTTCTCTTAATGAGGGACACAGACCCCAGATACCTTCTCTTGATGAGGGACACAGACCCCAGATACCTTCTCTTGATGAGGGACACAGACCACAGATACCTTCTCTTGATGAGGGACACAGACCCCAGATACCTTCTCTTGATGAGGGACACAGACCCCAGATACCTTCTCTTGATGAGGGACACAGACCCCAGTTACCTTCTCTTGATGAGGGACACAGACCCCAGATACCTTCTCTTGATGAGGGACACAGACCTCAGATACCTTCTCTTGATGAGGGACACAGACCCCAGATACCTTCTCTTGATGAGGGACACAGATCCCAGATACCTTCTCTTGATGAGGGACACAGACACCAGATACCTCATCTTGATGAGGGACACAGACCCCAGATACCTTCTCTTGATGAGGGACACAGACCCCAGTTACCTTCTCTTGATGAGGGACACAGACCCCAGATACCTTCTCTTGATGAGGGACACAGACCCCAGATACCTTCTCTTGATGCGGGACACAGATCCCAGATACCTCCTCTTGATGAGGGACACAGACCCCAGATACCTTCTCTTGATGAGGAACACAGACACCAGATACCTTCTCTTGATGAGGGACACAGACCCCAGATACCTCCTCTTGATGAGGGACACAGATCCCAGATACCTCCTCTTGATGAGGGACACAGATCCCAGATACCTTCTCTTGATGAGGGACACAGACCCCAGATACCTTCTCTTGATGAGGGACACAGATGTTCAAGTGTCGACTAGTTTAACTAAAAAGATGTTGAGCTGAGGGCAGGCTGGGACTTGCTGGTCCTGACTGGTACATATACAGTATATTTAGACTGGTACAGACTGGTAATGGTATTTTTCCCACTGTTAGTTCAAGTGAAGCTTGTAGTCCCTGAAGTGTCTGGGGTCTGTTGAGTCAATATACATGAATAGACAGTCAGGTATCAAAGTCCTGCAGCCCAGGTAGGCAGGTGCTGTCTGGTATTCTCCCCCTGGCTGGTTCCAGGTGAAGAAAGTCAGTGAAGTGACTGGGATTTATTATTAAGTCTAGTTGCTTCCCTTATCCACTTTGTTTCACATTTCAGTGAAGTTAGAGACTATAAACAAATAAACACACACTGTCTGGGATCCCAACACATTACTATAAACAAATAAACACACACTGTCTGGGATCCCAACACATTACTATAAACAAATAAACACACTGTCTGGGATCCCAACACATTACTATAAACAAATAAACACACTGTCTGGGATCCCAACACATTACTATAAACAAATAAACACACTGTCTGGGATCCCAACACATTACTATAAACAAATAAACACACTGTCTGGGATCCCAACACATTACTATAAACAAATAAACACACTGTCTGGGATCCCAACACATTACTATAAACAAATAAACACACTGTCTGGGATCCCAACACATTACTATAAACAAATAAACACACGGTCTGTGATCCCAACACATTACTATAAACAAATAAACACACACTGTCTGGGATCCCAACACATTACTACTCACTATCCACTTTGTTTCACATTTCAGTGAAGTTAAAGACTATAAACAAATAATATTCAGCCTGGAAGACACAAAATAAGCTGACATTGTTTATTTATTTCTCCAGCAGAGTGTGAACTCTGATAGAGATAGAATGACTAGAATAGAATACATTATATTTTGGACGGTTTCTCTTACCCATGATAGAGACGTCATACTCGATCTGTAGGAGGGCCTCCTGACCACACTGGTTGAGCACGGCGAGGGCATCCCTGTGGTTGGCACTGTGGAGGGGCACCCCGTCTACACACATCAGACGATCCCCGGCTTCAGGCTACCTCTCTGAAGTAGGACGGGGGGGCAGGTAGAGGCAGAGGAGAGAGAGGAAGGGAGAAGAGAGAGACACACATGGAGAGGGGAGACACAGGAAGGTAGAGAAAGAGAAATGGTACAGATGGGCAGAGAAGAAGAAGGGGTCACTGTTATTTGGATCAATAAACAAGGATAGATGAACTAGTAAATCCAGATTTTGTGCCTGACCATGTGACCTGACCAGGGATGTAATACAAGACATATGGTGGCAGATGCATCCTTTTCAGAGTTCATAACAACTTCCTTGTTGTAAAAGGAGTAAATGAAGATGGCTTCTATCCAACCCAAGCTATCTAAAATGACTTTTATACAACTGTCAGGCGTTTTGTGACATTTGACCACAGTCCTAGGAGACAACAGAGGAGACAACAGAGGAGACACAAAGGAAGGCTGACTGTGTCACACCCTAATCTATTTCACCTGTCTTTGTGATTGTCTCCACCCCCCTTCAGGTGTCGCCCATCTTCCCCATTATCCCCTGGGTATTTATACCTGTGTTCTCCGTTTGTCTGTTGCTAGTTCGTCTTGTTTGTCAAGTCGACCAGCGGTTTTGTCTCAGCTCCTGCTTTTATCAGTCTCTCTAATTCTCACCCTCCTGGTTTTGACCCTTGCCTGTCCTGACTCTGAGCCCGCCTGCCTGGTCACACTGCCTGACCCTGAGCCTGCCTGCCGTCCGGTACCGTTGCCCCACTTCTGGTTTACTGACCCCTTGACCTGTCTATTGCCCCTGTTGCATTATTAAACCCTTGTTAACTCAACGTTGTCTGCATCTGGGTCTTACCTTCATACCTGATAGACTGAACCAAAGACAGAGATGGAAGATGTCTCAGACAGTCACAGCCTACATAACAGCCGTGTAGTTGAGCGAGAGAGAGAGAGAGAGAGAGAGAGAGAGAGATGCGGGGAGTGAGAGAGAGATGGAAGATGTCTCAGGCAGTCACAGCCTACATAACAGCCGCGTAGTTGAGCGAGAGAGAGAGAGAGAGAGAGAGAGATGGAAGATGTCTCAGGCAGTCACAGCCTACATAACAGCCGCGTAGTTGAGCGAGAGAGAGAGAGAGAGAGAGAGAGAGAGAGATGGAAGATGGAAGATGTCTCAGACAGTCACAGCCTACATAACAGCCGTGTAGTTGAGCGAGAGAGAGAGAGAGAGAGAGAGAGATGCGGGGAGTGAGAGAGTGAGCAAAGGACAGAGGGAAGGAGAGATGGAGGGAGGGAGAATCATGGCATATTCTCTTCCACTTTCTGCATCCTGTCACATTGTGTTCAAGGGACCTCCTCTCCAACAATGTTCTTCCCCTCATCTCTCTCCTTCTACCCACTCCTCTCTCTCCTTCTACCCCTCCTCTCTCTCTCCTTCTACTCCCCTCTCTCTCCTCCTACCCCTCTCTCTCTCTCCTTCTACTCCCCTCTCTCTCCTTCTACCCCTCCTCACTCTCTCCTTCTACCCCTACCCCTCCTCTCTCTCTCCTTCTACTCCCCTCTCTCTCCTTCTACCCCTCCTCACTCTCTCCTTCTACCCCTACCCCTCTCTCTCTCTCCTTCTACCCCTCCTCTCTCTCTCCTTCTACCCCTCCTCTCTCTCTCCTTCTACCTACTCCTCTCTCTCCTTCTACCCCTTCCTCCCCTCTCTCTCCTCCTACCTCTACCTTTCCTCTGTCTACTCGATCCCTCGCTCTCTATCTCTCACACAATCTCTCACTTCAGCGTCGGCTGAAATTTCTCATCCCTCGTATTTTACCCTCGTACTCTCCTTCTACCCACTCCTCTCTCTCCTTCTACCCTCCTCCTCTCTCTCTCCTTCTACTCCCCTCTCTCTCCTCCTACCCCTCCTCTCTCTCTCCTTCTACTCCCCTCTCTCTCCTTCTACCCCTCCTCACTCTCTCCTTCTACCCCTACCCCTCCCTCTCTCTCTCCTTCTACTCCCTCTCTCTCCTTCTACCCCTCCTCACTCTCTCCTTCTACCCCTACCCCTCCTCTCTCTCTCCTTCTACCCCTCCTCTCTCTCTCCTCCTACCCCTCCTCTCTCTCTCCTTCTACCTACTCCTCTCTCTCCTTCTACCCCTTCCTCCCCTCTCTCTCTCCTCCTACCTCTACCTTTCCTCTGTCTACTCGATCCCTCGCTCTCTATCTCTCACACACTCTCTCACTTCAGCGTCGGCTGAAATTTCTCATCCCTCGTATTTTACATGTGGGTGTGAAGAGTGAAAACATATTCATATGTAACTAGCACCAGCCGACATATTCAGGAGACATATTCATTTTCAATATCCCTCTCAGCCAAACCCACACAGAAAAATGTAACACAGGTCCTGTCTCAAATGACACCAGTAGTGCACTACATATGCACCCTACATAGCAGTGCACTATAACATATAGTACCAGTCAAAGGTTTGGACACACCGACTCATTCAAGGGTTTCTCTTTATTTTTTAAACTATTTTCTTCATTGTAGAATAATAGTGAAGACATATATTCCATATATGGTACTTCATAGTTTTGATGTATTCACTATTATACTGCATGTATGTAGAAAATAGTAAAAATAAAGAATAAAGAAATGAGTAGGTGTACTGTAGCTCCAGCTGACCCTGTGCTCCTCTGTGCTCCTCCAGCTGACCCTGTGCTCCTCTAGCTGACCCTGTGCTCCTCTGTGCTCCTCTAGCTGACCCTGTGCTCTAGATGACCCTGTGCTCCTCTAGCTGACCCTGTGCTCTAGATGACCCTGTGCTCTAGCTGACCCTGTGCTCCTCTAGCTGACCCTGTGCTCTAGCTGACCCTGTGCTTCTCTGTGCTCTAGCTGACCCTGTGCTCTAGCTGACCCTGTGCTCCTCTGTGCCCCCTGCTGACCCTGTGATCCTCTGTGCTCCAGCTGACCCTGTGCTCTAGCTGACCCTGTGCTAAATCTGACCCTGTGCTCCTCTGTGCTCCTCTAGGTGACCCTGTGCTCCTCTAGCTGACCCTGTGATCCTCTGTGCTCCTCTAGCTGACCCTGTGCTCTAGCTGACCCTGTGCTCCTCTGTGCCCCCTGCTGACCCTGTGATCCTCTGTGCTCCAGCTGACCCTGTGCTCTAGCTGACCCTGTGCTAAATCTGACCCTGTGCTCCTCTGTGCTCCTCTAGGTGACCCTGTGCTCCTCTGTGCTCCAGCTGACCCTGTGCTCTAGCTGACCCTGTGCTAAATCTGACCCTGTGCTCCTCTGTGCTCCTCTAGCTGACCCTGTGCTCCTCTGTGCTCTAGCTGACCCTGTGATCCTCTGTGCTCCAGCTGACCCTGTGCTCTAGCTGACCCTGTGCTCTAGCTGACCCTGTGCTCCTCTGTGCTCTAGCTGACCCTGTGATCCTCTGTGCTCCAGCTGACCCTGTGCTCTAGCTGACCCTGTGCTATAGCTGACCCTGTGCTCCTCTGTGCTCCTCTAGCTGACCCTGTGCTCATATAGCTGACCCTGTGCTCTAGCTGACCCTGTGCTCCTCCAGCTGACCCTTTGCTCCTCTGTGCTCCTCCAGCTGACCCTGTGCTCTTGCTGACCCTGTGTTCCTCTGTGCCCCTGCTGACCCTGTGATCCTCTGTGCTCCAGCTGACCCTGTGCTCTAGCTGACCCTGTGCTAAATCTGACCCTGTGCTCCTCTCTGTGCTCCTCTAGCTGACCCTGTGCTCCTCTGTGCTCCAGCTGACCCTGTGCTCTAGCTGACCCTGTGTTCCTCTAGCTGACCCTGTGCTAAAGCTGACACTGTGATCCTCTGTGATCTAGCTGACCCTGTGCTCTAGCTGACCCTGTGCTCCTCTGTGCTCTAGCTGACCCTGTGATCCTCTGTGCTCCAGCTGACCCTGTGCTCTAGCTGACCCTGTGCTCTAGCTGACCCTGTGCTCCTCTGTGCTCCTCTAGCTGACCCTGTGCTAAAGCTGATACTGTGCTCCCTCTGTGCTCATCTAGCTGACCCTGTGCTAAAGCTGACCCTGTGTTCCTCTGTGCTCCTCTAGCTGACCCTGTGCTCCTCCAGCTGACCCTGTGCTCCTCTGTGCTCCTCCAGCTGATCCTGTGCTCTAGCTGACCCTGTGCTCCTCTGTGCTCTTGCTGACCCAGTGCTCTAGCTGACCCTGTGCTCTAGCTGACCCTGTGCTCCTCTGTGCTCTAGCTGACCTTGTGCTCTAACTGACCCTGTGCTCTATCTGACCCTGTGCTCTAGCTGACCCTGTGCTCCTCTGTGCTCTAGCTGACCTTGTGCTCTAACTGACCCTGTGCTCTAGCTGACCCTGTGCTCTAGCTGACCCTGTGCTCTTGCTGACCCTGTGCTCTAGCTGACCCTGTGCTCTAGCTGACCCTGTGCTCTAGCTGACTCTGTGCTCCTCTGTGCTCCTCTTTGCTCTAGCTGACCCTGTGCTCTAGCTGACCCTGTGCTCTAGCTGACCCTGTGCTCCTCTGTGCTCCAGCTGACCCTGTGCTCCTCCAGCTGACCCTGTGCTCTAGCTGACCCTGTGCTCCTGGGGAATAAGGTGTCACACCATGATCCACATCACCTGTCTGCAGGACCTCCTGGTCTGACGTATGTCACCACTAGGGGGCGAGATTTGTTCCAGTCTTCGTGTGAGCCCCTGAAACATCACATTAAACAAATTAAACACTTGAGGAAATGGTTTGGTTATACAGTATGACATCACTTTTAATAGGGCATCTGCCTGACCAACATCAATTTGGTCCTGTGTGGCCCAGTTGGTAGAGCATGGTGCTTGCAACGCTAAGGATCATGGGTTCGAATCCCACTGAGGGCCACCCATATGACTGTAAGTTGGAGAAAGCGTCAGCTAAACGGCATTTCTTATATTATATACAGTATATTAATTTGCATCAAAACTGTTGTGTAATAAAAGTATGCATTGAAGAGTCTCAAGAATATTTCACTAATCTTTTAGGCCACCCACAGTTAAAACAAGTCTGCCATGCTAACTGTGCTGTAAACGTTGGATTGATTTCCCTACAGCCTAAATTACTTTGTCTTTTATTGATCTGTGGATGGCGTTGTTAAGAAATGAGCATTTCCAATCGGTGGAATAGCTGAGGCTATTTTAAATTCACTTCGAGCGTTCTTTCTTTATGGGTCAGCTGTGACTGAAACACAACCTAGACTGTAGTGGAAACGGTCAGGTTTGTCTGTGTAAATGCAGGGGTGTCAAACTCATTCGGAGTGCCCGAGTGTCTGCGGGTTTTTTGATTTTTCCATTCAATTAAGACCTAGACAACCAGGTGACGGGAGTTTCTTACTAATTAGTGACCTTAATCCATCAATCAAGTACAAGGGTGGAGCGAAAACCTGCAGACACTCGGCCCTCCGTGGAGTTTGACACATGTTGTGAAATGAATGTATAGGGTGCATCCCAAATGGCACTCTATTCCCTTCATAGTGCACTACTTTAGACCAGAGTCCATAGGGAATAGGGTGCACTACTTTAGACCAGAGTCCATAGGGAATAGGGTGCACTACGTTTGACCAGAGTCCATAGGGAATAGGGTGCACTACGTTTGACCAGAGCCCATAGGGAATAGGGTGCACTACATTTGACCAGAGCCCAGAGTGTAGTATACATAGTATAGTATACATAGTGTAGTATGCATAATTTAGTATGCATAGTGTAGTATACATAGTGTAGTGTACATAGTGCAGTATGCATAATTTAGTATGTATAGTGTAGTATACATAGTGTAGTATGCATAGTTTAGTATACATAGTGTAGTATACATAGTGTAGTATACATAGTGTAGTATACATAGTGTAGTATGCATAATTTAGTATGCATAGTGTAGTATACATAGTGTAGTGTACATAGTGCAGTATGCATAATTTAGTATGTATAGTGTAGTATACATAGTGTAGTATGCATAGTTTAGTATGCATAGTGTAGTATACATAGTGTAGTATACATAGTGTAGTATACATAGTGTAGTATACATAGTGTAGTACCTCTCATGACGAAGCCGAAGCTGGTCCCTTCTTTGTGCAAACATATCTCCATTGTCTTGGAAATCACACCTGAGGTACTGTCTGGTGCTGGGGGAGAGAGACAGAGAGAGACAGAGAGACAGCGAGAGAGACAGCGAGAGAGACAGCGAGAGAGACAGAGAGACAGAGAGAGAGAGAGAGAGAGAGAGAGAGAGAGAGAGAGAGAGACAGCGAGAGAGACAGAGAGAGAGAGACAGCGAGACAGCGAGATAGAGAGAGACAGAGAGACCGCGAGAGAGACCACGAGAGAGACAGCGAGAGAGACAGCGAGAGAGACAGAGAGACAGCGAGAGAGAGAGAGAGACAGAGAGAGACAGAGAGACAGAGAAAGACAGAGAGACAGACAGAGAGAGAGACAGAGACAGCAAGAGAGAGACAGAGAGAGACAGAGAGACAGAGAAAGACAGAGAGAGAGACAGAGAGAGAGAGAGAGAGAGACAGAGAGAGACAGAGAGACAGAGAGAGACAGAGAGAGACAGAGAGAGAGAGAGAGAGAGAGAGAGACAGAGAGACCGCGAGAGAGACAGAGACAGCAAGAGAGAGAGAGAGACAGAGAGAGACAGAGAGACAGAGAAAGACAGAGAGACAGACAGAGAGAGAGACAGAGACAGCAAGAGAGAGACAGAGAGAGACAGAGAGACAGAGAAAGACAGAGAGAGAGACAGAGAGAGAGAGAGAGAGACAGAGAGAGACAGAGAGACAGAGAGAGACAGAGAGAGACAGAGAGACAGAGAGACAGAGAGAGACAGAGAGACAGAGAGAGACAGAGAGACAGAGAGAGACAGAAAAGACAGAGAGACAGAGAGAGAGAGGCTTATGAATGATGTCACCACCACTAAATCACAGGTTTTACTGGGCTCACTACCAGGAACCAGCGGACAGCAAAGATAAATAGACAGATTCATTATTACAAATTGGAAAGGTCAGGCAGAATCGGATAGGCTTGTAAAATTCAAGTGTCTGTTTTACTAGAATGGAAGGTCAGGGAACACACAGACCTCTTACTGGCAACCCTAATGCCAGACTGGCAGACCACATGACCTGAGCAGGTAAAACTCTAGGCAGTAGCTGATAACTGGGACCTGTAGTATTTCCCTGAGTAGGTCATGTGGTTGAGAAACTGTTCCAGATTGGTCCCTGCTCCCTGGGCACTCCTATAGACCTGCGTTTAGATATCAGTAGTATTAGTAGAGTGGTAAAAGTGAAACTGGAAACACTTATCTCCTCACTAGCTTTAAGCACCAACTGTCAGAGCAGCTCACAGATTACTGCACCTGTACATGGCCCACCTATAATTTAGCCCAAACAACTACCTCTTTCCCTACTGTATTTATTTAATTTATTTATTTTTGTTCCTTTGCACCCCATTATTTTTATTTCTACTTTGCACATTCTTCCATTGCAAATCTACCATTCAGTGTTTTACTTGCTATATTGTATTTACTTTGCTACCATGGCCTTTTTTTTGCCTTTACCTCCTTATCTCACCTCATTTGCTCACATCGTATATAGACTTGTTTATACTGTGTTATTGACTGTATGTTTGTTTTACTCCATGTGTAACTCTGTTGTTGTATGTGTCGAACTGCTTTGCTTTATCTTGGCTAGGTCGCAATTGTAAATGAGAACTTGTTCTCAACTTGTCTACCTGGTTAAATAAAGGTGTTCTCAACTTGTCTACCTGGTTAAATAAAGGTGAAATAAATAATAAAAACAAATAAAAAGCTTGGCCTTTGATAGGTTGCATTTCAACATATTTGTATTCTTCTTCTCGGATCTACAGAAGTGCCTAACAGGTATAGGAGTTTGAATTCAGACCCAAGAACAATAGTCAGCCCCTCCTACCTGATGGGGGTAGTTCGTACTCCACTTCCAGGACAACTCGTTCTCCCACGTTCTTCAACAGACTGATGATCTCTTCGTGTCTCAGCTTAGTCAGGTTGATACCATTCACTGACTTAATGTAGTCGCCCACGTTCAACTGATCACTCCTAGGATAGGAACATATAGACATGGGTTGGTACGGTAGCCTAGTGGTAAGAGCGTTGGACTAGTAACCGAAAGGTTGTAAGTTCAAATCCCCGAGCTGACAAGGTACAAAATCTGTCGTTCTGCCCCTGAACAGGCAATTAACCCACTGTTTCTAGGCCATAATTGAAAATAGGAATTTGCTCTTAACTGACTTGCCTAGTAAAATAAAAAAAATAAAGTACATAAATGATCTAATATGATTGTCATCATTTTAGGTCAGGTTGATGCCATTGACTGACTTACAACATTATCTAGTTGATCACTCATTAGACAGGACCAGATATACAACATTATCTAGCTGATCACTCATTAGACAGGACCAGAGATACAACATTATCTAGCTGATCACTCATTAGACAGGACCAGAGATACAACATTATCTAGCTGATCACTCATTAGACATGACCAGAGATACAACATTATCTAGCTGATAATAATATACACCTTTCATTAAACCATCACACCTTTCATTAAACCATCACACCTTTCATTAAACCTACAGGCTTCAGGATCCACGACAGATGAATAGCATGACGTTGGTTAGAATCTACTCTCAAAAAAAAACAGAATTAGAAATCAACACTTTCCTAATCGATAACAATCAAACTCTATAGTTCCATCTATTCTACAACAATAACATTCTGGTTCCGAATTCAATCAAACTCTATAGTTCCATCTATTCTACAACAATAACATTCTGGTTCCGAATTCAATCAAACTCTATAGTTCCATCTATTCTACAACAATAACATTCTGGTTCCGAATTCAATCAAACTCTATAGTTCCATCTATTCTACAACAATAACATTCTGGTTCCGAATTCAATCAAACTCTATAGTTCCATCTATTCTACAACAATAACATTCTGGTTCCGAATTCAATCAAACTCTATAGTTCCATCTATTCTACAACAATAACATTCTGGTTCCGAATTCCACACAGACAAACAGACAGGACCAGACAGAGTAGATCGATACGTTCTTTGTTGGTTGTGATTGCCAGGTAGATAACTTGTGGTTTGAAGTATTCAACTCCTCAGGAAAATAGTTTTTGTTGCTGCGTTTCTTACAGTAGGATTGTGAGGTAGAGAGTTTGAGAGAGGAGAGAGTTTGTCAACAAGTAAAGAGAATGTCAATCAAATATCCCATGTTACAAAGCCTAACACTCTACCACAGTACGACTGTGATTAACAATAAATTACATTTTGTTGGAAATATTGATCTATCTACTGTATATATACTAACAATATGATGTTGCTAGTTACTTTAACGTTCTAAATGAAATCAGAAAGCAAGCTCCTGTCTTCACATACACCCAGTAGATTAAACGACTCCTCATACACCCACTGGATTAAATTACTTCTCATACACCCACTAGATTAAAGTACTTTTCATACACCCACTAGGTTAAACGACATCTCATACACCCACTAGGTTAACCGATTTCTCATACACCCACTAGATTAAAGGATTTCTCATACACCCACTAGATTAAAGGATTTCTCATACACCCACTAGATTAAAGGACTCCTCATAAACCCACTAGATTAAAGTACTTTTCATACACCCACTAGGTTAAAGGACGTCTCATACACCCAATAGATTAAAGAACTTCTCATACACCCACTAGATTAACCGACTTCTCATACACCCACTAGATTAAAGGACTTCTCATACACCCACTAGATTAAAGCACTTCTCATACCCACTAGATTAAAGGACGTCTCATACCCACTAGATTAAAGGACTCCTCATACACCCACTAGATTAAAGGACTTCTCATTAACCCAATTAAAGGACTCCTCATAAACCCACTAGATTAAAGGACTTTTCATACACCCACTAGATTAAAGGACTTTTCATACACCCAGTAGATTAAAGGACACCTAAAACCCACTAGATTAAAGGACTTCTCATACCCACTAGATTAAAGGACTTCTCATACCCACTAGATTAAAGGACGTCTCATACCCACTAGATTAAAGGACTCCTCATAAACCCACGAGATTAAAGGACTCCTCATACACCCACTAGGTTAAATGACTTCTCATACACCCACTAGATTAAAGGACTACTCATACACCCACTAGATTAAAGGACTTCTCATACACCCACTAGATTAAAGGACTTCTCATACCCACTAGATTAAAGGATGTCTCATACCCACTAGATTAAAGGACTCCTCATACACCCACTAGATTAAAGGACTCCTCATACACCCACTAGATTAAAGGACTCCTCATACACCCACTAGATTAAATGACTTCTCATACACCCACTAGATTAAAGGACTCCTCATGAACCCACTAGATTAAAGGACTTCTCATACACCCAATTAAAGGACTCCTCATACACCCACTAGATTAAAGGACTTTTCATACACCCACTAGATTAAAGGACTTTTCATACACCCACTAGATTAAAGGACTTTTCATACACCCACTAGATTAAAGGACTTTTCATACACCCAGTAGATTAAAGGACACCTCATACCCACTAGATTAAAGGACTTCTCATACCCACTAGATTAAAGGACTTCTCATACACCCACTAGATTAAAGGACTTCTCATACACCAACTATATTAAAGGACTCCTCATACACCGACTAGATTAAATGACTTCTCATACACCCACTAGATTAAAGGACTCCTCATACACCCAGTAGAATAAAGGACTCCTCATACCCACTAGATTAAAGGACTTCTCATACACCCACTAGATGAAAGGACTCCTCATACACCCAGTAGTATAAAGGACTCCTCATACCCACTAGATTAAAGGACTTCTCATACCCACTAGATTAAAGGATGTCTCATACCCACTAGATTAAAGGACTCCTCATACACCCACTAGATTAAAGGACTTCTCATACACCCACTAGATTAAAGGACTCCTCCTACACCCACTAGATTAAAGGACTCCTTATACACCCACTAGATTAAAGGACTTCTCATACACCCACTAGATTAAAGGACTTCTCATACCCACTAGATTAAAGGACTCCTCATACACCCACTAGATTAAAGGACTCCTCATACACCCACTAGATTAAAGGACTCCTCATACACCCACTAGATTAAAGGACTCCTCATACACCCACTAGATTAAAGGACTCCTCATACACCCACTAGATTAAAGGACTCCTCATACACCCACTAGATTAAAGGACTTCTCATACACCCACTAGATTAAAGGACTCCTCATACACCCACTAGATTAAAGGACTCCTCATACACCCACTAGATTAAAGGACTTCTCATACACCCACTAGATTAAAGGACTCCTCCTACACCCACTAGATTAAAGGACTCCTAATACACCCACTAGATTAAAGGACTTCTCATACACCCAGTAGATTAAATGACTCCTCATACACCCACTAGATTAAAGGATTTCTCATACACCCACTAGATTAAAGGACTCCTCATACCCACTAGATTAAAGGACTCCTTATACACCCACTAGATTAAAGGACTTCTCATACACCCAGTAGATTAAAGGACAACTCATACACCCACTAGATTAAAGGACTACTCATACACCCTCTAGATTAAAGGACTCCTCATACACCCACTAGATTAAAGGACGTCTCATACCCACTAGATTAAAGGACTCCTCATACACCCACTAGATTAAAGGACTCCTCATACACCCACTAGATTAAAGGACTCCTCATACACCCACTAGATTAAAGGACTCCTCATACACCCACTAGATTAAAGGACTCCTCATACACCCACTAGATTAAAGGACTTCTCATACCCACTAGATTAAAGGACTCCTCATACACCCACTAGATTAAAGGACTCCTTATACACACACTAGGTTAAAGGACTTCTCATACACCCACTAGATTAAAGGACTCCTCATACACCCACTAGATTAAAGGACTCCTCATACCCAGTAGATTAAAGGACAACTCATACACCCACTAGATTAAAGGACTACTCATACACCCTCTAGATTGAAGGACTCCTCATACACCCACTAGATTAAAGGACGTCTCATACCCACTAGATTAAAGGACTCCTCATACACCCACTAGATTAAAGGACTCCTCATACACCCACTAGATTAAAGGACTCCTCATACACCCACTAGATTAAAGGACTCCTCATACACCCACTAGATTAAAGCACTCCTCATACACCCACTAGATTAAATGACTCCTCATACACCCACTAGATTAAAGGACTTCTCATACCCACTAGATTAAAGGACTCCTCATACACCCACTAGATTAAAGGACTCCTTATACACACACTAGGTTAAAGGACTTCTCATACACCCACTAGATTAAAGGACTCCTCATACACCCAGTAGAATAAAGGACTCCTCATACCCACTAGATTAAAGGACTTCTCATACACCCACTAGATGAAAGGACTCCTCATACACCCAGTAGTATAAAGGACTCCTCATACACCCACTAGATTAAAAGACTCCTCATACACCCACTAGATTAAAGGACTCCTCATACACCCACTAGATTAAAGGACTCCTCATACACCCACTAGATTATAGGACTTCTCATACACCCACTAGATTAAAGGACTCCTCATACACCCACTAGATTAAAGGACTCCTCATACACCCACTAGATTAAAGGACTCCTCATACACCCACTAGATTAAAGGACTCCTCATACACCCACTAGATTAAAGGACTCCTCATACACCCACTAGATTAAAGGACTTCTCATACCCACTAGATTAAAGGACTCCTCATGCACCCACTAGATTAAAGGACTTTTCATACACCCACTAGGTTAAAGGACTTTTCATACACCCAGTAGATTAAAGGACACCTCATACCCACCAGATTAAAGGATGTCTCATACCCACTAGATTAAAGGACTCCTCATACACCCACTAGATTAAAGGACTCCTCATACACCCACTAGGTTAAAGGACTTCTCATACACCCACTAGATTAAAGGACTCCTCATACACCCACTAGATTAAAGGACTCCTCATAAACACACTAGGTTAAAGGACTTCTCATACACCCACTAGATTAAAGGACTCCTCATACACCCACTAGATTATAGGACTTCTCATACACCCACTAGATTAAAGGATGTCTCATACCCACTAGATTAAAGGACTCCTCATACACCCACTAGATTAAAGGACTTCTCATACACCCACTAGATTAAAGGACTCCTCATACACCCACTAGATTAAAGGACTTCTCATACCCACTAGATTAAAGGACGTCCCACACCCACTAGATTAAAGGACTTCTCATACACCCACAAGATTAAAGGACTCCTCATACACCGACTAGATTAAAGGATTTTTCAGACACCCACTAGATTAAAGGACTTTTCATACACCCACTAGATTAAAGGACTCCTCATACCCACTAGATTAAAGGACTTCTCATACCCTCTAGATTAAAGGACTCCTCATACACCCACTAGATTAAAGGACTTCTCATACATCCACTAGATTAAAGGACTCCTCATACACCCACTAGATTAAAGGACTCCTCATACACCCACTAGATTAAAGGACTTCTCATACACCCACTAGATTAAAGGACTCCTCATACACCCAGTAGATTAAAGGATTCCTCATACCCACTAGATTAAAGGACTTCTCATACCCACTAGATTAAAGGATGTCTCACACCCACTACATTAAAGGACTCCTCATACCCACTAGATTAAAGGAATTCTCATACCCACTAGATTAAAGGATGTCTCATACCCACTAGATTAAAGGACTCCTCATACACCCACTAGATTAAAGGACTCCTCATACACCCACTAGATTATAGGACTCCTCATACACCCACTAGATTAAAGGACTTCTCATACACCCAGTAGATTAAAGGACTCCTCATACCCACTAGATTAAAGGACTCCTTATACACCCACTAGATTAAAATACTTCTCATACACCCACTAGATTAAAGGACTCCTCATACACCCACTAGATTAAAGGACTCCTCATACACCCACTAGATTAAAGGACTCCTCATACACCCACTAGATTAAAGGACTCCTCATACCCACTAGATTAAAGGAGTCCTTATACACCCACTAGATTAAAATACTTCTCATACACCCACTAGATGAAAGGACTCCTCATACACTCACTAGGTTAAATGACTTCTCATACACCCACTAGATTAAAGGACTCCTCATACCCACTAGATTAAAGGAGTCCTTATACACCCACTAGATTAAAATACTTCTCATACACCCACTAGATTAAAGGACTCCTCATACACCCACTAGATTAAAGGACTCCTCATACACCCACTAGATTAAAGGACTTCTCATACACCCAGTAGATTAAATGACTCCTCATACACCCACTAGATTAAAGGACTTCTCATACACCCAGTAGATAAAAGTACACCTCATACCCACTAGATTAAAGGACTCCTTATACACCCACTAGATTAAAATACTTCTCATACATCCACTAGATTAAAGGACTCCTCATACACTCACTAGGTTAAATGACTTCTCATACACACACTAGATTAAAGGACTCCTCATACCCACTAGATTAAAGGACTTCTCATACACCCACTAGATTAAAGGACTCCTCATACACCCACTAGATTAAAGGACTCCTCATACACCCACTAGATTAAAGGATTTTTCAGACACCCACTAGATTAAAGGACTTTTCATACACCCAGTAGATTAAAGGACTCCTCATACCCACTAGATTAAAGGACTTCTCATACCCTCTAGATTAAAGGACTCCTCATACACCCACTAGATTAAAGGACTTCTCATACATCCACTAGATTAAAGGACTCCTCATACACCCACTAGATTAAAGGACTCCTCATACACCCACTAGATTAAAGGACTTCTCATACACCCACTAGATTAAAGGATGTCTCACACCCACTACATTAAAGGACTCCTCATACCCACTAGATTAAAGGACTTCTCATACCCACTAGATTAAAGGATGTCTCATACCCACTAGATTAAAGGACTCCTCATACACCCACTAGATTAAAGGACTTCTCATACACCCACTAGATTAAAGGACTCCTCATACACCCACTAGATTAAAGGACTCCTCATACACCCACTAGATTATAGGACTCCTCATACACCCAGTAGATTAAAGGATTCCTCATACCCACTAGATTAAAGGACTTCTCATACCCACTAGATTAAAGGATGTCTCACACCCACTACATTAAAGGATGTCTCATACCCACTAGATTAAATGACTCCTTATACACCCACTAGATTAAAATACTTCTCATACACCCACTAGATTAAAGGACTCCTCATACACCCACTAGATTAAAGGACTCCTCATACACCCACTATATTAAAGGACTTCTCATACACCCACTAGATTAAAGGACTCCTCATACACCCACTAGATTAAAGGACTCCTCATACACCCAGTAGATTAAAGGATTCCTCATACCCACTAGATTAAAGGATGTCTCACACCCACTAGATTAAAGGACTCCTCATACCCACTAGATTAAAGGACTTCTCATACACACACTAGATTAAAGGACTCCTCATACACCCACTAGATTAAAGGACTTCTCATACACCCAGTAGATTAAATGACTCATCATACACCCACTAGATTAAAGGACTTCTCATACACCCAGTAGATTAAATGACTCCTCATACACCCACTAGATTAAAGGACTTCTCATACACCCAGTAGATTAAAGGACTCCTCATACCCACTAGATTAAAGGACTCCTTATACACCCACTAGATTAAAATACTTCTCATACACCCACTAGATTAAAGGACTCCTCATACACCCACTAGGTTAAATGACTTCTCATACACCCACTAGATTAAAGGACTCCTCATACACCCACTAGATTAAATGACTCCTCATACACCCACTAGATTAAAGGACTTCTCATACACCCACTAGATTAAAGGACTCCTCATACACCCAGTAGATTAAAGGATTCCTCATACCCACTAGATTAAAGGACTTCTCATACCCACTAGATTAAAGGATGTCTCACACCCACTACATTAAAGGACTCCTCATACCCACTAGATTAAAGGACTTCTCATACCCACTAGATTAAAGGATGTCTCATACCCACTAGATTAAAGGACTCCTCATACACCCACTAGATTAAAGGACTTCTCATACACCCACTAGATTAAAGGACTCCTCATACACCCACTAGATTAAAGGACTCCTCATACACCCACTAGATTATAGGACTCCTCATACACCCACTAGATTAAAGGATTCCTCATACCCACTAGATTAAAGGACTTCTCATACCCACTAGATTAAAGGATGTCTCACACCCACTACATTAAAGGATGTCTCATACCCACTAGATTAAATGACTCCTTATACACCCACTAGATTAAAATACTTCTCATACACCCACTAGATTAAAGGACTCCTCATACACCCACTAGATTAAAGGATTTTTCAGACACCCACTAGATTAAAGGACTTTTCATACACCCAGTAGATTAAAGGACTCCTCATACCCACTAGATTAAAGGACTTCTCATACCCTCTAGATTAAAGGACTCCTCATACACCCACTAGATTAAAGGACTTCTCATACACCCACTAGATTAAAGGACTCCTCATACACCCACTAGATTAAAGGACTCCTCATACACCCACTAGATTAAAGGACTTCTCATACCCACTAGATTAAAGGATGTCTCACACCCACTACATTAAAGGACTCCTCATACCCACTAGATTAAAGGACTTCTCATACCCACTAGATTAAAGGATGTCTCATACCCACTAGATTAAAGGACTCCTCATACACCCACTAGATTAAAGGACTCCTCATACACCCACTAGATTAAAGGACTCCTCATACACCCACTAGATTAAAGGACTTCTCATACACCCACTAGATTAAAGGACTCCTCATACACCCAGTAGATTAAAGGATTCCTCATACCCACTAGATTAAAGGACTTCTCATACCCACTAGATTAAAGGATGTCTCACACCCACTACATTAAAGGACTCCTCATACCCACTAGATTAAAGGACTCCTTATACACCCACTAGATTAAAATACTTCTCATACACCCACTAGATTAAAGGACTCCTCATACACCCACTAGATTAAAGGACTCCTCATACACCCACTATATTAAAGGACTTCTCATACACCCAGTAGATTAAATGACTCCTCATACACCCACTAGATTAAAGGACTCCTCATACACCCACTAGATTAAAGGACTCCTCATACCCACTAGATTAAAGGATGTCTCACACCCACTAGATTAAAGGACTCCTCATACCCACTAGATTAAAGGACTTCTCATACACCCACTAGATTAAAGGACTCCTCATACACCCACTAGATTAAAGGACTCCTCATACACCCACTAGATTAAAGGACTCCTCATACACCCACTAGATTAAAGGACTTCTCATACACCCAGTAGATTAAATGACTCCTCATACACCCACTAGATTAAAGGACTTCTCATACACCCAGTAGATTAAAGGACTCCTCATACCCACTAGATTAAAGGACTCCTTATACACCCACTAGATTAAAATACTTCTCATACACCCACTAGATTAAAGGACTCCTCATACACCCACTAGGTTAAATGACTTCTCATACACACACTAGATTAAAGGACTCCTCATACACCCACTAGATTAAAGGACTTCTCATACACCCACTAGATTAAAGGATGTTTCAGACACCCACTAGATTAAAGGACTTTTCATACACCCAGTAGATTAAAGGACTCCTCATACACCCACTAGATTAAAGGACTTCTCATACCCACTAGATTAAAGGATGTCTCACACCCACTAGATTAAAGGACTCCTCATACCCACTAGATTAAAGGACTTCTCATACCCACTAGATTAAAGGATGTCTCATACCCACTAGATTAAAGGACTCCTCATACACCCACTAGATTAAAGGACTTCTCATACACCCACTAGATTAAAGGACTCCTCATACACCCACTAGATTAAAGGACTTCTCATACACCCACTAGATTAAAGGACTCCTCATACACCCAGTAGATTAAAGGATTCCTCATACCCACTAGATTAAAGGACTTCTCATACCCACTAGATTAAAGGATGTCTCACACCCACTACATTAAAGGATGTCTCATACCCACTAGATTAAATGACTCCTTATACACCCACTAGATTAAAATACTTCTCATACACCCACTAGATTAAAGGACTCCTCATACACCCACTAGATTAAAGGACTCCTCATACACCCACTATATTAAAGGACTTCTCATACACCCACTAGATTAAAGGACTCCTCATACACCCAGTAGATTAAAGGATTCCTCATACCCACTAGATTAAAGGACTTCTCATACCCACTAGATTAAAGGATGTCTCACACCCACTAGATTAAAGGACTCCTCATACCCACTAGATTAA
Organism: Oncorhynchus tshawytscha; assembly: GCF_018296145.1. Lineage (NCBI taxonomy): Eukaryota > Metazoa > Chordata > Actinopteri > Salmoniformes > Salmonidae > Oncorhynchus > Oncorhynchus tshawytscha. Next base: position 7,286,526 of record NC_056430.1, on the reverse strand, counting down.
ATGACTTCTCATACACCCACTAGATTAAAGGACTCCTCATACACCCACTAGATTAAAGGACTCCTTATACACACACTAGGTTAAAGGACTTCTCATACACCCACTAGATTAAAGGACTCCTCATACACCCACTAGATTAAATGACTTCTCATACCCACTAGATTAAAGGACTCCTCATACACCCACTAGATTAAAGGACTACTCATACACCCACTAGATTAAAGGACTCCTCATACACCCACTAGATTAAAAGACTCCTCATACACCCACTAGATTAAAGGACTCCTCATACACCCACTAGATTAAAGGACTCCTCATACACCCACTAGATTATAGGACTTCTCATACACCCACTAGATTAAAGGACTCCTCATACACCCACTAGATTAAAGGACTCCTCATACACCCACTAGATTAAAGGACTCCTCATACACCCACTAGATTAAAGGACTCCTCATACACCCACTAGATTAAAGGACTCCTCATACACCCACTAGATTAAAGGACTTCTCATACCCACTAGATTAAAGGACTCCTCATGCACCCACTAGATTAAAGGACTTTTCATACACCCACTAGGTTAAAGGACTTTTCATACACCCAGTAGATTAAAGGACACCTCATACCCACCAGATTAAAGGATGTCTCATACCCACTAGATTAAAGGACTCCTCATACACCCACTAGATTAAAGGACTCCTCATACACCCACTAGGTTAAAGGACTTCTCATACACCCACTAGATTAAAGGACTCCTCATACACCCACTAGATTAAAGGACTTCTCATACCCACTAGATTAAATGACGTCTCATACCCACTAGATTATAGGACTTCTCATACACCCACTAGATTAAAGGATGTCTCATACCCACTAGATTAAAGGACTCCTCATACACCCACTAGATTAAAGGACTTCTCATACACCCACTAGATTAAAGGACTCCTCATACACCCAGTAGATTAAAGGACTTCTCATAGCCACTAGATTAAAGGACGTCCCACACCCACTAGATTAAAGGACTTCTCATACACCCACAAGATTAAAGGACTCCTCATACACCCACTAGATTAAAGGACTTTTCATACACCCACTAGATTAAAGGACTCCTCATACACCCACTAGATTAAAGGACATCTCATACCCACTAGATTAAAGGACTTCTCATACCCTCTAGATTAAAGGACTCCTCATACACCCACTAGATTAAAGGACTTCTCATACACCCACTAGATTAAAGGACTCCTCATACACCCACTAGATTAAAGGACTCCTCATACACCCACTAGATTAAAGGACTTCTCATACACCCACTAGATTAAAGGACTCCTCATACACCCAGTAGATTAAAGGATTCCTCATACCCACTAGATTAAAGGATTTCTCATACCCACTAGATTAAAGGATGTCTCACACCCACTACATTAAAGGACTCCTCATACCCACTAGATTAAAGGAATTCTCATACCCACTAGATTAAAGGATGTCTCATACCCACTAGATTAAAGGACTCCTCATACACCCACTAGATTAAAGGACTCCTCATACACCCACTAGATTATAGGACTCCTCATACACCCACTAGATTAAAGGACTTCTCATACACCCAGTAGATTAAAGGACTCCTCATACCCACTAGATTAAAGGACTCCTTATACACCCACTAGATTAAAATACTTCTCATACACCCACTAGATTAAAGGACTCCTCATACACCCACTAGATTAAAGGACTCCTCATACACCCACTAGATTAAAGGACTCCTCATACACCCACTAGATTAAAGGACTCCTCATACCCACTAGATTAAAGGAGTCCTTATACACCCACTAGATTAAAATACTTCTCATACACCCACTAGATGAAAGGACTCCTCATACACTCACTAGGTTAAATGACTTCTCATACACCCACTAGATTAAAGGACTCCTCATACCCACTAGATTAAAGGAGTCCTTATACACCCACTAGATTAAAATACTTCTCATACACCCACTAGATTAAAGGACTCCTCATACACTCACTAGGTTAAATGACTTCTCATACACACACTAGATTAAAGGACTTCTCATACACCCACTAGATTAAAGGACTCCTCATACACTCACTAGATTAAAGGACTTCTCATACACCCACTAGATTAAAGGACTCCTCATACCCACTAGATTAAAGGACTCCTTATACACCCACTAGATTAAAATACTTCTCATACACCCACTAGATTAAAGGACTCCTCATACACTCACTAGGTTAAATGACTTCTCATACACACACTAGATTAAAGGACTCCTCATACCCACTAGATTAAAGGACTTCTCATACACCCACTAGATTAAAGGACTCCTCATACACCCAGTAGATTAAAGGATTCCTCATACCCACTAGATTAAAGGATTTCTCACACCCACTACATTAAAGGACTCCTCATACCCACTAGATTAAAGGAATTCTCATACCCACTAGATTAAAGGATGTCTCATACCCACTAGATTAAAGGACTCCTCATACACCCACTAGATTAAAGGACTCCTCATACACCCACTAGATTATAGGACTCCTCATACACCCACTAGATTAAAGGACTTCTCATACACCCACTAGATTAAAGGACTCCTCATACACCCAGTAGATTAAAGGATTCCTCATACCCACTAGATTAAAGGACTTCTCATACCCACTAGATTAAAGGATGTCTCACACCCACTACATTAAAGGATGTCTCATACCCACTAGATTAAATGACTCCTTATACACCCACTAGATTAAAATACTTCTCATACACCCACTAGATTAAAGGACTCCTCATACACCCACTAGATTAAAGGACTCCTCATACACCCACTATATTAAAGGACTTCTCATACACCCACTAGATTAAAGGACTCCTCATACACCCACTAGATTAAAGGACTCCTCATACACCCACTAGATTATAGGACTCCTCATACACCCACTAGATTAAAGGATGTCTCACACCCACTAGATTAAAGGACTCCTCATACCCACTAGATTAAAGGACTTCTCATACACCCACTAGATTAAAGGACTCCTCATACACCCACTAGATTAAAGGACTCCTCATACACCCACTAGATTAAAGGACTTCTCATACACCCAGTAGATTAAATGACTCCTCATACACCCACTAGATTAAAGGACTTCTCATACACCCAGTAGATAAAAGTACACCTCATACCCACTAGATTAAAGGACTCCTTATACACCCACTAGATTAAAATACTTCTCATACACCCACTAGATTAAAGGACTCCTCAGACCCACTAGATTAAAGGACTTCTCATACACCCACTAGATTAAAGGACTCCTCATACACCCACTAGATTAAATGACTCCTCATACACCCACTAGATTAAAGGATGTTTCAGACACCCACTAGATTAAAGGACTCCTCATACACCCAGTAGATTAAAGGATTCCTCATACCCACTAGATTAAAGGACTTCTCATACCCACTAGATTAAAGGATGTCTCACACCCACTACATTAAAGGACTCCTCATACCCACTAGATTAAAGGACTTCTCATACCCACTAGATTAAAGGATGTCTCATACCCACTAGATTAAAGGACTCCTCATACACCCACTAGATTAAAGGACTCCTCATACACCCACTAGATTAAAGGACTCCTCATACACCCACTAGATTAAAGGACTCCTCATACACCCACTAGATTAAAGGACTCCTCATACACCCAGTAGATTAAAGGATTCCTCATACCCACTAGATTAAAGGACTTCTCATACCCACTAGATTAAAGGATGTCTCACACCCACTACATTAAAGGATGTCTCATACCCACTAGATTAAATGACTCCTTATACACCCACTAGATTAAAATACTTCTCATACACCCACTAGATTAAAGGACTCCTCATACACCCACTAGATTAAAGGACTCCTCATACACCCACTATATTAAAGGACTTCTCATACACCCACTAGATTAAAGGACTCCTCATACACCCAGTAGATTAAAGGATTCCTCATACCCACTAGATTAAAGGACTTCTCATACCCACTAGATTAAAGGATGTCTCACACCCACTAGATTAAAGGACTCCTCATACCCACTAGATTAAATGACTTCTCATACACCCACTAGATTAAAGGACTCCTCATACACCCACTAGATTAAAGGACTCCTCATACACCCACTAGATTAAAGGACTCCTCATACACCCACTAGATTAAAGGACTTCTCATACACCCACTAGATTAAAGGACTCCTCATACACCCACTAGATTATAGGACTCCTCATACACCCACTAGATTAAAGGATGTCTCACACCCACTAGATTAAAGGACTCCTCATACCCACTAGATTAAAGGACTCCTCATACACTCACTAGGTTAAATGACTTCTCATACACACACTAGATTAAAGGACTCCTCATACCCACTAGATTAAAGGACTTCTCATACACCCACTAGATTAAAGGACTCCTCATACACCCACTAGATTAAAGGACTCCTCATACACCCACTAGATTAAAGGATTTTTCAGACACCCACTAGATTAAAGGACTTTTCATACACCCACTAGATTAAAGGACTCCTCATACACCCACTAGATTAAAGGACATCTCATACCCACTAGATTAAAGGACTTCTCATACCCTCTAGATTAAAGGACTCCTCATACACCCACTAGATTAAAGGACTTCTCATACACCCACTAGATTAAAGGACTCCTCATACACCCACTAGATTAAAGGACTTCTCATACACCCAGTAGATTAAAGGACTCCTCATACCCACTAGATTAAAATACTTCTCATACACCCACTAGATTAAAGGACTCCTCATACACTCACTAGGTTAAATGACTTCTCATACACACACTAGATTAAAGGACTCCTCATACCCACTAGATTAAAGGACTTCTCATACACCCACTAGATTAAAGGACTTCTCATACCCACTAGATTAAAGGATGTCTCACACCCACTACATTAAAGGATGTCTCATACCCACTAGATTAAATGACTCCTTATACACCCACTAGATTAAAATACTTCTCATACACCCACTAGATTAAAGGACTCCTCATACACCCACTAGATTAAAGGACTCCTCATACACCCACTATATTAAAGGACTTCTCATACACCCACTAGATTAAAGGACTCCTCATACACCCAGTAGATTAAAGGATTCCTCATACCCACTAGATTAAAGGACTTCTCATACCCACTAGATTAAAGGATGTCTCACACCCACTAGATTAAAGGACTCCTCATACCCACTAGATTAAAGGACTTCTCATACACCCACTAGATTAAATGACTCCTCATACACCCACTAGATTAAAGGACTCCTCATACACCCACTAGATTAAAGGACTCCTCATACACCCACTAGATTAAAGGACTTCTCATACACCCAGTAGATTAAATGACTCCTCATACACCCACTAGATTAAAGGACTTCTCATACACCCAGTAGATTAAAGGACTCCTCATACCCACTAGATTAAAATACTTCTCATACACCCACTAGATTAAAGGACTCCTCATACACCCACTAGATTAAATGACTCCTCATACACCCACTAGATTAAAGGACTCCTCATACCCACTAGATTAAAGGACTTCTCATACACCCACTAGATTAAAGGACTCCTCATACACCCACTAGATTAAAGGACTCCTCATACACCCACTAGATTAAAGGATTTTTCAGACACCCACTAGATTAAAGGACTTTTCATACACCCAGTAGATTAAAGGACTCCTCATACCCACTAGATTAAAGGACTTCTCATACCCACTAGATTAAAGGACTCCTCATACACCCAGTAGATTAAAGGATTCCTCATACCCACTAGATTAAAGGACTTCTCATACCCACTAGATTAAAGGATGTCTCACACCCACTAGATTAAAGGACTCCTCATACCCACTAGATTAAAGGACTTCTCATACACCCACTAGATTAAATGACTCCTCATACACCCACTAGATTAAAGGACTCCTCATACACCCACTAGATTAAAGGACTCCTCATACACCCACTATATTAAAGGACTTCTCATACACCCAGTAGATTAAATGACTCCTCATACACCCACTAGATTAAAGGACTCCTCATACCCACTAGATTAAAGGACTTCTCATACACCCACTAGATTAAAGGACTCCTCATACACCCACTAGATTAAAGGACTCCTCATACACCCACTAGATTAAAGGATTTTTCAGACACCCACTAGATTAAAGGACTTTTCATACACCCAGTAGATTAAAGGACTCCTCATACCCACTAGATTAAAGGACTTCTCATACCCACTAGATTAAAGGATGTCTCATACCCACTAGATTAAAGGACTCCTCATACACCCACTAGATTAAAGGACTTCTCATACACCCACTAGATTAAAGGACTCCTCATACACCCACTAGATTAAAGGACTCCTCATACACCCACTAGATTATAGGACTCCTCATACACCCACTAGATTAAAGGACTTCTCATACACCCAGTAGATTAAAGGACTCCTCATACCCACTAGATTAAAGGACTTCTCATACACCCACTAGATTAAAGGACTCCTCATACACCCAGTAGATTAAAGGACTCCTCATACCCACTAGATTAAAGGATGTCTCACACCCACTAGATTAAAGGATGTCTCACACCCACTAGATTAAAGGACTCCTCATACACCCACTAGATTAAAGGACTTCTCATACACCCACTAGATTAAAGGACTCCTCATACACCCACTAGATTAAAGGACTCCTCATACCCACTAGATTAAAGGACTCCTTATACACCCACTAGATTAAAATACTTCTCATACACCCACTAGATTAAAGGACTCCTCATACACCCACTAGATTAAAGGACTCCTCATACACCAACTAGATTAAAGGACTTCTCATACACCCACTAGATTAAAGGACTCCTCATACACCCAGTAGAATAAAGGACTCCTCATACCCACTAGATTAAATGACTTCTCATACCCACTAGATTAAGGATGTCTCACACCCACTAGATTAAAATACTTCTCATACACCCACTAGATTAAAGGACTACTCATACACCCACTAGATTAAAGGACTCCTCATACACCCACTAGATTAAAGGACTCCTCATACACCCACCAGATTAAAGGACTTCTCATACACCCACTAGATTAAAGGACTACTCATACACCCACTAGATTAAAGGACTCCTCATACACCCACTAGATTAAATGACTCCTCATACACCCACTAGATTAAAGGACTCCACATACACCCACTAGATTAAAGGACTCCTCATACCCACTAGATTAAAGGACTTCTCATACACCCAGTAGATTAAAGGACTCCTCATACCCACTAGATTAAAGGACTTCTCATACACCCACTAGATTAAAGGACTCCTCATACACCCAGTAGATTAAAGGACTCCTCATACCCACTAGATTAAAGGACTTCTCATACCCACTAGATTAAAGGATGTCTCACACCCACTAGATTAAAGGACTCCTCATACACCCACTAGATTAAAGGACTTCTCATACACCCACTAGATTAAAGGACTTCTCATACACCCAGTAGATTAAAGGACTCCTCATACCCACTAGATTAAAGGACTCCTTATACACCCACTAGATTAAAATACTTCTCATACACCCACTAGATTAAAGGACTCCTCATACACCCACTAGATTAAAGGACTCCTCATACACCCACTATATTAAAGGACTTCTCATACACCCAGTAGATTAAAGGACTCCTCATACACCCAGTAGATTAAAGGACTCCTCATACCCACTAGATTAAAGGACTTCTCATACCCACTAGATTAAAGGATGTCTCACACCCACTAGATTAAAGGACTCCTCATACACCCACTAGATTAAAGGACTTCTCATACACCCACTAGATTAAAGGACTCCTCATACACCCACTAGATTAAAGGACTCCTCATACACCCACTAGATTAAAGGACTTCTCATACCCACTAGATTAAAGGACTCCTCATACACCCACTAGATTAAAGGACTCCTCAGACCCACTAGATTAAAGGACTCCTTATACACCCACTAGATTAAAATACTTCTCATACACCCACTAGATTAAAGGACTCCTCATACACTCACTAGGTTAAATGACTTCTCATACACCCACTAGATTAAAGGACTCCTCATACACCCACTAGATTAAATGACTTCTCATACACCCACTAGATTAAAGGACTACTCATACACCCACTAGATTAAAGGACTCCTCATACACCCACTAGATTAAAGGACTCCTCATACACCCACTAGATTAAAGGACTCCACATACACCCACTAGATTAAAGGACTCCTCATACCCACTAGATTAAAGGACTTCTCATACCCACTAGATTAAAGGACGTCTCATACCCACTAGATTAAAGGACTCCTCATACACCCACTAGATTAAAGGACTTCTCATACACCCACTAGATTAAAGGACTCCTCATACACCCACTAGATTAAAGGACTCCTCATACACCCACTAGATTAAAGGACTCCTCATACACCCACTAGATTAAAGGATTTTTCAGACACCCACTAGATTAAAGGACTTTTCATACACCCACTAGATTAAAGGACTCCTCATACACCCAGTAGATTAAAGGACTCCTCATACCCACTAGATTAAAGGACTTCTCATACCCACTAGATTAAGGATGTCTCACACCCACTAGATTAAAGGACTCCTCATACACCCACCAGATTAAAGGACTTCTCATACACCCACTAGATTAAAGGACTCCTCATACACCCACTAGATTAAAGGACTCCTCATACCCACTAGATTAAAGGACTTCTCATACCCACTAGATTAAAGGACGTCTCATACCCACTAGATTAAAGGACTCCTCATACACCCACTAGATTAAAGGACTTCTCATACACCCACTAGATTAAAGGACTCCTCATACACCCACTAGATTAAAGGACTCCTCATACACCAACTAGATTAAAGGACTTCTCATACACCCACTAGATTAAAGGACTCCTCATACACCCAGTAGAATAAAGGACTCCTCATACCCACTAGATTAAAGGACTTCTCATACCCACTAGATTAAAGGATGTCTCATACCCACTAGATAAAAGGACTCCTCATACACCCACTAGATTAAAGGACTTATCATACACCCACTAGATTAAAGGACTCCTCATACACCCACTAGATTAAAGGACTCCTCATACACCCACTAGATTAAAGGACTCCTCATACACACTAGATTAAAGGACTTCTCATACCCACTAGATTAAAGGACTCCTCATACCCACTAGATTAAAGGACTCCTCATACACCCACTAGATTAAAGGACTCCTCATACACCCACTAGATTAAAGGACTTCTCATACACCCAGTAGATTAAAGGACTCCTCATACCCACTAGATTAAAGGACTCCTTATACACCCACTAGATTAAAATACTTCTCATACACCCACTAGATTAAAGGACTCCTCATACACCCACTAGATTAAAGGACTCCTCATACACCCACTAGATTAAAGGACTCCTCATACACCCAGTAGATTAAAGGACTCCTCATACCCACTAGATTAAAGGACTCCTCATACACCCACTAGATTAAAGGACTCCTCATACACCCACTATATTAAAGGACTTCTCATACCCACTAGATTAAAGGACTTCTCATACCCACTAGATTAAAGGATGTCTCACACCAACTAGATTAAAGGACTCCTCATACACCCACAAGATTAAAGGACTCCTCACACCCAGTAGATTAAAGTACTCCTCAGACCCACTAGGTTAAAGGACTCCTCAGACCCACTAGATTAAAGGACTCCTCAGACCCACTAGGTTAAAGGACTTCTCATACACCCACTAGATTAAATGACTTCTCATACACCCAGTAGATGAAAGGACTCCTCATACCCACTAGAATAAAGGACTCCTTATACACCCACTAGATTAAAATACTTCTCATACACCCACTAGATTAAAGGACTACTCATACACCCACTAGATTAAAGGACTCCTCATACACCCACTAGATTAAAGGACTCCTCATACACCCACTAGATTAAAGGACTTCTCATACACCCACTAGATTAAAGGACTCCTCATACACCCAGTAGATTAAAGGACTTCTCATACCCACTAGAATAAAGGACGTCTCATACCCACTAGATTAAAGGACTCCTCATACCCACTAGATTAAAGGACTTCTCATACACCCACTAGATTAAAGGACTCCTCATACACCCAGTAGATTAAAGGACTCCTCATACACCCACTAGATTAAAGGACTTCTCATACACCCACTAGATTAAAGGACTCCTCATACACCCAGTAGATTAAAGGACTTCTCATAGCCACTAGATTAAAGGACTTCTCATACCCACTAGATTAAGGATGTCTCACACCCACTAGATTAAAGGACTCCTCATACACCCACCAGATTAAAGGACTTCTCATACACCCACTAGATTAAATGACTCCTCATACACCCACTAGATTAAAGGACTCCTCATACCCACTAGATTAAAGGACTTCTCATACCCACTAGATTAAAGGACGTCTCATACCCACTAGATTAAAGGACTCCTCATACACCCACTAGATTAAAGGACTTCTCATACACCCACTAGATTAAAGGACTCCTCATACACCCACTAGATTAAAGGACTCCTCATACACCAACTAGATTAAAGGACTTCTCATACACCCACTAGATTAAAGGACTCCTCATACACCCAGTAGAATAAAGGACTCCTCATACCCACTAGATTAAAGGACTTCTCATACCCACTAGATTAAAGGATGTCTCATACCCACTAGATAAAAGGACTCCTCATACACCCACTAGATTAAAGGATTTATCATACACCCACTAGATTAAAGGACTCCTCATACACCCACTAGATTAAAGGACTCCTCATACACCCACTAGATTAAAGGACTCCTCATACACCCACTAGATTAAAGGACTTCTCATACACCCAGTAGATTAAAGGACTCCTCATACCCACTAGATTAAAGGACTTCTCATACACCCACTAGATTAAAGGACTCCTCATACACCCAGTAGATTAAAGGACTCCTCATACCCACTAGATTAAAGGACTTCTCATACCCACTAGATTAAAGGATGTCTCACACCCACTAGATTAAATGACTCCTCATACACCCACTAGATTAAAGGACTTCTCATACACCCACTAGATTAAAGGACTCCTCATACACCCACTAGATTAAAGGACTCCTCATACCCACTAGATTAAAGGACTCCTTATACACCCACTAGATTAAAATACTTCTCATACACCCACTAGATTAAAGGACTACTCATACACCCACTAGATTAAAGGACTCCTCATACACCCACTAGATTAAAAGACTCCTCATACACCCACCAGATTAAAGGACTTCTCATACACCCACTAGATTAAAGGACTTCTCATACACCCACTAGATTAAAGGACTCCTCATACACCCACTAGATTAAAGGACTCCTCATACCCACTAGATTAAAGGACTTCTCATACCCACTAGATTAAAGGACGTCTCATACCCACTAGATTAAAGGACTCCTCATACACCCACTAGATTAAAGGACTCCTCATACACCAACTAGATTAAAGGACTTCTCATACACCCACTAGATTAAAGGACTCCTCATACACCCAGTAGAATAAAGGACTCCTCATACCCACTAGATTAAAGGACTTCTCATACACCCACTAGATTAAAGGACTCCTCATACCCACTAGATTAAAGGACTCCTTATACACCCACTAGATTAAAATACTTCTCATACACCCACTAGATTAAAGGACTACTCATACACCCACTAGATTAAAGGACTCCTCATACACCCACTAGATTAAAGGACTCCTCATACACCCACCAGATTAAAGGACTTCTCATACACCCACTAGATTAAAGGACTACTCATACACCCACTAGATTAAAGGACTCCTCATACACCCACTAGATTAAAGGACTCCTCATACACCCACTAGATTAAAGGACTCCACATACACCCACTAGATTAAAGGACTCCTCATACCCACTAGATTAAAGGACTTCTCATACCCACTAGATTAAAGGACGTCTCATACCCACTAGATTAAAGGACTCCTCATACACCCACTATATTAAAGGACTTCTCATACACCCAGTAGATTAAATGACTCCTCATACACCCACTAGATTAAAGGACTCCTCATACACCCACTAGATTAAAGGACTTCTCATACACCCACTAGATTAAAGGACTCCTCATACACCCACTAGATTAAAGGACTCCTCATACACCAACTAGATTAAAGGACTTCTCATACACCCACTAGATTAAAGGACTCCTCATACACCCAGTAGATTAAAGGACTCCTCATACCCACTAGATTAAAGGACTTCTCATACCCACTAGATTAAGGATGTCTCACACCCACTAGATTAAAGGACTCCTCATACACCCACCAGATTAAAGGACTTCTCATACACCCACTAGATTAAAGGACTCCTCATACACCCACTAGATTAAAGGACTCCTCATACCCACTAGATTAAAGGACTTCTCATACCCACTAGATTAAAGGACGTCTCATACCCACTAGATTAAAGGACTCCTCATACACCCACTAGATTAAAGGACTTCTCATACACCCACTAGATTAAAGGACTCCTCATACACCCACTAGATTAAAGGACTCCTCATACACCCACTAGATTAAAGGACTTCTCATACACCCACTAGATTAAAGGACTTCTCATACACCCAGTAGATTAAAGGACTCCTCATACCCACTAGATTAAAGGACTTCTCATACCCACTAGATTAAAGGATGTCTCATACCCACTAGATAAAAGGACTCCTCATACACCCACTAGATTAAAGGACTTATCATACACCCACTAGATTAAAGGACTCCTCATACACCCACTAGATTAAAGGACTCCTCATACACCCACTAGATTAAAGGACTCCTCATACCCACTAGATTAAAGGACTTCTCATACCCACTAGATTAAAGGACGTCTCATACCCACTAGATTAAAGGACTCCTCATACACCCACTAGATTAAAGTACTTCTCATACACACTAGATTAAAGGACTTCTCATACACCCAGTAGATTAAAGGACTCCTCATACCCACTAGATTAAAGGACTCCTTATACACCCACTAGATTAAAATACTTCTCATACACCCACTAGATTAAAGGACTCCTCATACACCCACTAGATTAAAGGACTCCTCATACACCCACTAGATTAAAGGACTCCTCATACACCCACTAGATTAAAGGACTCCTCATACCCACTAGATTAAAGGACTTCTCATACACCCACTAGATTAAAGGACTCCTCATACACCCACTAGATTAAAGGACTCCTCATACCCACTAGATTAAAGGACTTCTCATACCCACTAGATTAAAGGATGTCTCACACCAACTAGATTAAAGGACTCCTCATACACCCACTAGATTAAAGGACTTCTCATAGACCCACTAGATTAAAGGACTCCTCATACACCCACAAGATTAAAGGACTCCTCAGACCCACTAGATTAAAGGACTTCTCATACCCAATAGATTAAAGGACGTCTCATACCCACTAGATTAAAGGACTCCTCATACACCCACTAGATTAAAGGACTTCTCATACACCCACTAGATTAAATGACTTTTCATACACCCAGTAGATTAAAGGACTCCTCATACCCACTAGATTAAAGGACTCCTTATACACCCACTAGATTAAAATACTTCTCATACACCCACTAGATTAAAGGACTACTCATACACCCACTAGATTAAAGGACTCCTCATACATCCACTAGATTAAAGGACTCCTCATACACCCACTAGATTAAAGGACTCCACATACACCCACTAGATTAAAGGACTCCTCATACCCACTAGATTAAAGGACTTCTCATACCCACTAGATTAAAGGACGTCTCATACCCACTAGATTAAAGGACTCCTCATACACCCACTAGATTAAATGACTTCTCATACACCCACTAGATTAAAGGACTCCTCATACACCCACTAGATTAAAGGACTCCTCATATACCAACTAGATTAAAGGACTTCTCATACACCCACTAGATTAAAGGACTCCTCATACACCCAGTAGATTAAAGGACTCCTCATACCAACTAGATTAAAGGACTTCTCATACCCACTAGATTAAGGATGTCTCACACCCACTAGATTAAAGGACTCCTCATACACCCACCAGATTAAAGGACTTCTCATACACCCACTAGATTAAATGACTCCTCATACACCCACTAGATTAAAGGACTCCTCATACCCACTAGATTAAAGGACTTCTCATACCCACTAGATTAAAGGACGTCTCATACCCACTAGATTAAAGGACTCCTCATACACCCACTACATTAAAGGACTTCTCATACACCCACTAGATTAAAGGACTCCTCATACACCCACTAGATTAAAGGACTCCTCATACACCAACTAGATTAAAGGACTTCTCATACACCCACTAGATTAAAGGACTCCTCATACACCCAGTAGAATAAAGGACTCCTCATACCCACTAGATTAAAGGACTTCTCATACCCACTAGATTAAAGGATGTCTCATACCCACTAGATAAAAGGACTCCTCATACACCCACTAGATTAAAGGATTTATCATACACCCACTAGATTAAATGACTCCTCATACACCCACTAGATTAAAGGACTCCTCATACACCCACTAGATTAAAGGACTCCTCATACACCCACTAGATTAAAGGACTTCTCATACACCCAGTAGATTAAATGACTCCTCATACACCCACTAGATTAAAGGACTTCTCATACACCCACTAGATTAAAGGACTCCTCATACACCCAGTAGATTAAAGGATTCCTCATACCCACTAGATTAAAGGACTTCTCATACCCACTAGATTAAAGGATGTCTCACACCCACTAGATTAAAGGACTCCTCATACACCCACTAGATTAAAGGACTCCTCATACACCCACTAGATTAAAGGACTCCTCATACACCCACTAGATTAAAGGACTCCTCATACCCACTAGATTAAAGGACTCCTTATACACCCACTAGATTAAAATACTTCTCATACACCCACTAGATTAAATGACTACTCATACACCCACTAGATTAAAGGACTCCTCATACACCCACTAGATTAAAAGACTCCTCATACACCCACCAGATTAAAGGACTTCTCATACACCCACTAGATTAAAGGACTTCTCATACACCCACTAGATTAAAGGACTCCTCATACACCCACTAGATTAAAGGACTCCTCATACCCACTAGATTAAAGGACTTCTCATACCCACTAGATTAAAGGACGTCTCATACCCACTAGATTAAAGGACTCCTCATACACCCACTAGATTAAAGGACTCCTCATACACCAACTAGATTAAAGGACTTCTCATACACCCACTAGATTAAAGGACTCCTCATACACCCAGTAGAATAAAGGACTCCTCATACCCACTAGATTAAAGGACTTCTCATACCCACTAGATTAAAGGATGTCTCATACCCACTAGATAAAAGGACTCCTCATACACCCACTAGATTAAAGGACTTATCATACACCCACTAGATTAAAGGACTCCTCATACACCCACTAGATTAAAGGACTCCTCATACACCCACTAGACTAAAGGACTCCTCATAAACCCACTAGATTAAAGGACTTCTCATACACCCAGTAGATTAAAGGACTCCTCATACCCACTAGATTAAAGGACTTCTCATACACCCACTAGATTAAAGGACTCCTCATACACCCAGTAGATTAAAGGACTCCTCATACCCACTAGATTAAAGGACTTCTCATACACCCACTAGATTAAAGGATGTCTCACACCCACTAGATTAAAGGACTCCTCATACACCCACTAGATTAAAGGACTCCTCTCATACACCCACTAGATTAAAGGACGTCTCATACCCACTAGATTAAAGGACTCCTCTAGATTACTTCTCACCCACTAGATTAAAGGACTCTCATACACCCAGTAGATTAAAGGACTCCTCATACCCACTAGATTAAAGGACTCTCATACACCCACTAGATTAAAGGACTCTCTCATACATACCCACTAGATTAAAGGACTCCTCATACACCCACTAGATTAAAGGACTCCTCATACACCCACCAGATTAAAGGACTCCCACTAGATTAAAGGACTACTCATACACCCACTAGATTAAAGGACTCCTCATACACCCACTAGATTAAAGGACTCCTCATACACCCACTAGATTAAAGGACTCCTCATACACCCACTAGATTAAAGGACTCCTCATACCCACTAGATTAAAGGACTTCTCATACCCACTAGATTAAAGGACGTCTCATACCCACTAGATTAAAGGACTCCTCATACCCACTAGATTAAAGGACTTCTCATACCCACTAGATTACACCCACTAGATTAAAGGACTCCTCATACACCCACTAGATTAAAGGACTCCTCATACACCCACTAGATTAAAGGACTTCTCATACACCCACTAGATTAAAGGACTTCTCATACACCCACTAGATTAAAGGACTCCTCTACACCCACTAGATTAAAGGACTCCTCATACACCAACTAGATTAAAGGACTTCTCATACACCCACTAGATTAAAGGACTCCTCATACACCCAGTAGATTAAAGGACTCCTCATACCCACTAGATTAAGGATGTCTCACACCCACTAGATTAAAGGACTCCTCATACACCCACTAGATTAAAGGACTTCTCATACACCCACTAGATTAAATGACTCCTCATACACCCACTAGATTAAAGGACTCCTCATACCCACTAGATTAAAGGACTTCTCATACACCCACTAGATTAAAGGACTCCTCATACCCACTAGATTAAAGGACTCCTTATACACCCACTAGATTAAAATACTTCTCATACACCCACTAGATTAAAGGACTACTCATACACCCACTAGATTAAAGGACTCCTCATACACCCACTAGATTAAAGGACTCCTCATACACCCACCAGATTAAAGGACTTCTCATACACCCACTAGATTAAAGGACTACTCATACACCCACTAGATTAAAGGACTCCTCATACACCCACTAGATTAAAGGACTCCTCATACACCCACTAGATTAAAGGACTCCACATACACCCACTAGATTAAAGGACTCCTCATACCCACTAGATTAAAGGACTTCTCATACCCACTAGATTAAAGGACGTCTCATACCCACTAGATTAAAGGATTAACCCACTAGATTAAAGGACTTCTCATACACCCACTAGATTAAAGGACTCCTCATACACCCACTAGATTAAAGGACTCCTCATACACCAACTAGATTAAAGGACTTCTCATACACCCACTAGATTAAAGGACTCCTCATACACCCAGTAGATTAAAGGACTCCTCATACCCACTAGATTAAAGGACTTCTCATACCCACTAGATTAAGGATGTCTCACACCCACTAGATTAAAGGACTCCTCATACACCCACCAGATTAAAGGACTTCTCATACACCCACTAGATTAAAGGACTCCTCATACACCCACTAGATTAAAGGACTCCTCATACCCACTAGATTAAAGGACTTCTCATACTTCTCACCCACTAGATTAAAGGACTCCTCATACACCCACTAGATTAAAGGACTTCTCATACACCCACTAGATTAAAGATAGATAAAGGACTTCTCATACACCCACTAGATTAAAGGACTCCTCATACACCCAGTAGATTAAAGGATTCCTCATACCCACTAGATTAAAGGACTTCTCATACCCACTAGATTAAAGGACTTCTCATACCCACTAGATTAAAGGACTTCTCATACCCACTAGATTAAAGGATGTCTCACACCCACTAGATTAAAGGACTCCTCATACACCCACTAGATTAAAGGACTTCTCATACACCCACTAGATTAAAGGACTTCTCATACACCCAGTAGATTAAAGGACTACTCATACCCACTAGATTAAAGGACTTCTCATACCCACTAGATTAAAGGACTCCTCATACACCCACTAGATTAAAGGACTCCTCATACACCCACTAGATTAAAGGACTTCTCATACACCCAGTAGATTAAAGGACTCCTCATACCCACTAGATTAAAGGACTCCTTATACACCCACTAGATTAAAATACTTCTCATACACCCACTAGATTAAAGGACTCCTCATACACCCAGTAGATTAAAGGACTCCTCATACCCACTAGATTAAAGGACTCCTCATACACCCACTAGATTAAAGGACTCCTCATACACCCACTATATTAAAGGACTTCTCATACACCCAGTAGATTAAATGACTCCTCATACACCCACTAGATTAAAGGACTCCTCATACCCACTAGATTAAAGGACTTCTCATACGTCTCATACCCACTAGATTAAAGGACTCTCATACACCCACTAGATTAAAGGACTCCTCATACACCCACTAGATTAAAGGACTTCTCATACACCCACTAGATTAAAGGACTCCTCATACCCACTAGATTAAAGGACTCCTCATACCCACTAGATTAAAGGACTTCTCATACCCACTAGATTAAAGGACTCTCTCATACCCACTAGATTAAAGGACTCCTCATACACCCACTAGATTAAAGGACTTCTCATACACCCACTAGATTAAAGGACTCCTCATACACCCACTAGATTAAAGGACTCCTCATACACCCACTAGATTAAAGGACTCCTCATACACCCAGTAGAATAAAGGACTCCTCATACCCACTAGATTAAAGGACGTCTCATACCCACTAGATTAAAGGACTCCTCATACACCCACTAGATGATTAAAGGACTCCTCATACACCCACTAGATTAAAGGACTTCTCATACACCCAGTAGATTAAAGGATTCCTCATACCCACTAGATTAAAGGACTTCTCATACCCACTAGATTAAAGGACGTCTCATACCCACTAGATTAAAGGACTTCTCATACCCACTAGATTAAAGGACGTCTCATACCCACTAGATTAAAGGACTCCTCATACACCCACTAGATTAAAGGACTCCTCATACACCCACTAGATTAAAGGACTCCTCATACACCCAGTAGAATAAAGGACTCCTCATACCCACTAGATTAAAGGACGTCTCATACCCACTAGATTAAAGGACTCCTCATACACCCACTAGATGATTAAAGGACTCCTCATACACCCACTAGATTAAAGGACTTCTCATACACCCACTAGATTAAAGGACTTCTCATACACCCACTAGATTAAAGGACTCCTCATACACCCACTAGATTAAAGGACTCCTCATACCCACTAGATTAAAGGACTTCTCATACCCACTAGATTAAAGGACGTCTCATACCCACTAGATTAAAGGACTCCTCATACACCCACTAGATTAAAGGACTTCTCATACACCCACTAGATTAAAGGACTCCTCATACACCCACTAGATTAAAGGACTCCTCATACACCCACTAGATTAAAGGACTCCTCATACACCCAGTAGAATAAAGGACTCCTCATACCCACTAGATTAAAGGACTTCTCATACCCACTAGATTAAAGGATGTCTCATACCCACTAGATTAAAGGACTCCTCATACACCCACTAGATTAAAGGACTCCTCATACACCCACTAGATTAAAGGACTCCTCATACCCACTAGATTAAAGGACTCCTCATACACCCAGTAGAATAAAGGACTCCTCATACCCACTAGATTAAAGGACTTCTCATACCCACTAGATTAAAGGATGTCTCACACCCACTAGATTAAAGGACTCCTCATACACCCACTAGATTAAAGGATTTCTCATACACCCACTAGATTAAAGGACTTCTCATACACCCAGTAGATTAAAGGACTCCTCATACCCACTAGATTAAAGGACTCCTCATACACCCAGTAGAATAAAGGACTCCTCATACCCACTAGATTAAAGGACTTCTCATACCCACTAGATTAAAGGATGTCTCACACCCACTAGATTAAAGGACTCCTCATACACCCACTAGATTAAAGGACTCCTCATACACCCACTAGATTAAAGGACTTCTCATACACCCAGTAGATTAAAGGACTCCTCATACCCACTAGATTAAAGGACTCCTTATACACCCACTAGATTAAAGGACTCCTCATACACCCACTAGATTAAAGGACTCCTCATACACCCACTAGATTAAAGGACTTCTCATACACCCAGTAGATTAAAGGACTCCTCATACCCACTAGATTAAAGGACTCCTCATACACTCACTAGATTAAAGGACTCCTCATACACCCACTAGATTAAAGGACTCCTCATACACCCACTAGATTAAATAACTTCTCATACACCCACTAGATTAAAGGACTCCTCATACACCAAGTAGATTAAAGGACTCCTCATACACCCACTAGATTAAAGGACTTCTCATACCCACTAGATTAAAGGATGTCTCACACCCAATAGATTAAAGGACTCCTCATACCCACTTGATTAAAGGACTCCTCAGACCCACTAGATTAAAGGACTCCTCAGACCAACTAGATTAAAGGACTCCTCATACCCACTAGATTAAAGGACTCCTCATACACCCACTAGATTAAAGGACTCCTCATACACCCACTAGATTAAAGGACTCCTCATACACCCAGTAGATTAAAGGACTCCTCATACCCACTAGATTAAAGGACTCCTTATACACCCACTAGATTAAAATACTTCTCATACACCCACTAGATTAAATGACTACTCATACACCCACTAGATTAAAGGACTCCTCATACACCCACTAGATTAAAGGACTCCTCATACACCCACTAGATTAAAGGACTTCTCATACACCCACTAGATTAAAGGACTCATCAGACCCATTAGATTAAAGGACTCCTCAGACCCACTAGATTAAAGGACTCCTCAGACCCAGTAGATTACAGGACTTCTCAGACCCACTAGATTAAAGGACGTCTCACACCCAATAGATTAAAGGACTCCTCATACACCCACTAGATTAAAGGACTTCTCATACACCCACTAGATTAAAGGACTCCTCATACACCCACTAGATTAAAGGACTCCTCATACACCCACTAGATTGAAGGACTTCTCATACCCACTAGATTAAAGGACGTCTCATACCCACTAGATTAAAGGACTCCTCATACACCCAGTAGATTAAAGGATTCCTCATACCCACTAGATTAAAGGACTTCTCATACCCACTAGATTAAAGGACTCCTCATACACCCAGTAGAATAAAGGACTCCTCATACCCACTAGATTAAAGGACGTCTCATACCCACTAGATTAAAGGACTCCTCATACACCCACTAGATGATTAAAGGACTCCTCATACACCCAGTAGAATAAAGGACTCCTCATACCCACTAGATTAAAGGACTTCTCATACCCACTAGATTAAAGGATGTCTCATACCCACTAGATTAAAGGACTCCTCATACACCCACTAGATTAAAGGACTCCTCATACACCCACTAGATTAAAGGACTCCTCATACCCACTAGATTAAAGGACTCCTCATACACCCAGTAGAATAAAGGACTCCTCATACCCACTAGATTAAAGGACTTCTCATACACCCACTAGATTAAAGGACTCCTCATACCCACTAGATTAAAGGACTTCTCATACCCACTAGATTAAAGGACGTCTCATACCCACTAGATTAAAGGACTTCTCATACCCACTAGATTAAAGGACGTCTCATACCCACTAGATTAAAGGACTCCTCATACACCCACTAGATTAAAGGACTCCTCATACACCCACTAGATTAAAGGACTCCTCATACACCCAGTAGAATAAAGGACTCCTCATACCCACTAGATTAAAGGACGTCTCATACCCACTAGATTAAAGGACTCCTCATACACCCACTAGATGATTAAAGGACTCCTCATACACCCACTAGATTAAAGGACTTCTCATACACCCACTAGATTAAAGGACTTCTCATACACCCACTAGATTAAAGGACTCCTCATACACCCACTAGATTAAAGGACTCCTCATACCCACTAGATTAAAGGACTTCTCATACCCACTAGATTAAAGGACGTCTCATACCCACTAGATTAAAGGACTCCTCATACACCCACTAGATTAAAGGACTTCTCATACACCCACTAGATTAAAGGACTCCTCATACACCCACTAGATTAAAGGACTCCTCATACCCACTAGATTAAAGGACTTCTCATACCCACTAGATTAAAGGACGTCTCATACCCACTAGATTAAAGGACTCCTTATACACCCACTAGATTAAAATACTTCTCATACACCCACTAGATTAAAGGACTCCTCATACACCAACTAGATTAAAGGACTTCTCATACACCCACTAGATTAAAGGACTCCTCATACACCCAGTAGAATAAAGGACTCCTCATACCCACTAGATTAAAGGACTTCTCATACCCACTAGATTAAAGGATGTCTCATACCCACTAGATTAAAGGACTCCTCATACACCCACTAGATTAAAGGACTCCTCATACACCCACTAGATTAAAGGACTCCTCATACCCACTAGATTAAAGGACTCCTCATACACCCAGTAGAATAAAGGACTCCTCATACCCACTAGATTAAAGGACTTCTCATACCCACTAGATTAAAGGATGTCTCACACCCACTAGATTAAATGACTCCTCATACACCCACTAGGTTAAAGGACTCCTCATACACCCACTAGATTAAAGGACTTCTCATACACCCAGTAGATTAAATGACTCATCATACACCCACTAGATTAAAGGACTTCTCATACACCCAGTAGATTAAAGGACTCCTCATACCCACTAGATTAAAGGACTCCTTATACACCCAGTAGATTAAAGGATTCCTCATACCCACTAGATTAAAGGACTTATCATACCCACTAGATTAAAGGATGTCTCACACCCACTAGATTAAAGGACTCCTCATACCCACTAGATTAAAGGACTTCTCATACACCCACTAGATTAAAGGACTTCTCATACACCCACTAGATTAAAGGACTCCTCATACACCCACTAGATTAAAGGACTCCTCATACACCCACTAGATTAAAGGACTTCTCATACACCCACTAGATTAAAGGACTCCTCATACACCCAGTAGATTAAAGGACTTCTCATAGCCACTAGATTAAAGGACGTCTCATACCCACTAGATTAAAGGACTCCTCATACACTCACTAGATTAAAGGACTCCTCATACACCCACTAGATTAAAGGACTCCTCATACACCCACTAGATTAAATAACTTCTCATACACCCACTAGATTAAAGGACTCCTCATACACCAAGTAGATTAAAGGACTCCTCATACCCACTAGATTAAAGGACTTCTCATACCCACTAGATTAAAGGATGTCTCACACCCAATAGATTAAAGGACTCCTCATACACCCACTAGATTAAAGGACTCCTCAGACCCACTAGATTAAAGGACTCCTCAGACCAACTAGATTAAAGGACTCCTCAGACCCACTAGATTAAAGGACTCCTCATACACCCACAGATTACAGACCCACTAGATTAAAGGTCTCCTCATACACCCACTAGATTAAAGGACTCCTCAGACCCACTAGATTAAAGGACTCCTCATACGCCCACTAGATTAAAGGACTCCTCAGACCCACTAGATTAAAGGACTCCTCAGACCCACTAGATTAAAGGACTCCTCAGACCCACTAGATTAAAGACTCCTCAGACCCACTAGATTAAAGGACTCCTCAGACCCACTAGAATAAAGGACTCCTCAGACTAGATTAAAGGACTCCTCATAAAGGACACCCAGTAGATTAAAGGACTCCTCAGACCCACTAGATTAAAGGACTCCTCAGACCCAGTAGATTAAAGGACTCCTCAGACCCACTAGGTTAAAGGACTCCTCAGACCCACTAGATTAAAGGACTCCTCAGACCCACTAGATTAAAGGACTCCTCAGACCCACTAGATTAAAGGACTCCTCAGACCCACTAGATTAAAGGACTCCTCAGACCCACTAGATTAAAGGACTCCTCAGACCCACTAGATTAAAGGACTCCTCAGACCCACTAGATTAAAGGACTCCTCATACACCCAGTAGATTAAAGGACTCCTCAGACCCACTAGGTTAAAGGACTCCTCAGACCCACTACATTAAAGGACTCCTCAGACCCACTAGGTTAAAGGACTCCTCAGACCCACTAGATTAAAGGACTCCTCAGACCCACTAGATTAAAGGACTCCTCAGACCCACTAGATTAAAGGACTCCTCAGACCCACTAGGTTAAAGGACTCCTCAGACCCACTAGATTAAAGGACTCCTCATACACCCAGTAGATTAAAGTACTCCTCAGACCCACTAGGTTAAAGGACTCCTCAGTCCCACTAGATTAAAGGACTCCTCAGAACCACTAGGTTAAAGGACTTCTCATACACCCACTAGATTAAAGGACTCCTCAGACCCACTAGATTACAGGACTCCTCAGACCCACTAGATTAAAGGACTCCTCAGACCCACCAGATTAAAGGACTCCTCAGACCCACCAGATTAAAGGACTCCTCAGACCAAGACTACGCGCCTATTTTTAGCATGGTCTTCCTAGTTGTTAAACAATCCTTTGGAAATCTGCCTCTAGTGAAATGAAACGTCAGGTGGTTGTTTCTACATCAGGGCCTGATTAGCTGATACAGCATGGCTACATCTGTGTCTGTGAATGGGAGACTGAGGGGATGGAGGTTCAGGCGTAAGTCAAGGAAGATGTCCATGTACACGCGTGCACATTCAGTCAAAAAAGTGAGCGAATACTGTAAAAAAATATTTTTAAAAACATGTAGATCTTACCTGGCAGCCAGTCCTCCTGGTCGTAGGTTGGAGACACGGGGCTTTCCGTCCTTGTCTGTTCCTCCAGAGATGGTGAGGCCCAAGGTGCTGCCTTCCTTCTTAATCAGCTCCACTATCGTCACGCCCCGCAGATCTTCTACCCCAAACACAAACACAAGAACAAACAAACACAGAGTCAAAGGACAGTATACATTATGTAGTGACCAAGCCTTCACAGCCAAAAGAACACACAGAAACAGTATACATTATATAGTAACCAAGCCTTCACAGCCAAAAGAACACACAGAAACAGTATACATTATATAGTAACCAAGCCTTCACAGCCAAAAGAACACACAGAAACAGTATACATTATATAGTGACCAAGCCTTCACAGCCAAAAGAACACATAGAAACAGTATACATTATATAGTGACCAAGCCTTCACAGCCAGAAGAACACACAGAAACAGTATACAAAAGAACACACAGAAACAGTATACATTATATAGTAACCAAGCCTTCACAGCCAAAAGAACACACAGAAACAGTATACATTATATAGTGACCAAGCCTTCACAGCCAAAAGAACACATAGAAACACAGTCAATGGACAGTATACATTATATAGTGACCAAGCCTTCACAGCCAAAAGAACACACAGAAACAGTATACATTGTACATTGCCTTTGAAAAGTATTCGACCCCTTGACTTTTTCCACATTTTGTTACGTTACAGACTTTTACTAAAATTGATTAAATAAATCAAAATCTTCAGCAATCTACACACAATACCCATAACGACAAAGTGGAACCAGGTTTTTCAGAAATGTTTGAAAATGTATTACAAATAAAATGTAAAAAATACCTTTGCATAAGTAAGTATTCAGACTCTTTGCTATGAGACTCAAAATTGAGCTCAGGTCCATCATGTTTCCATTGATTATCCGTGAGATGTTTCTACAACTTGATTGGAGGCCACCTGTGGTAAATACAATTGATTGGACATGATTTGGAAAGGCACACACCTGTCTATATAAGGTCCCACAGTTGACAGTGCATGTCAGAGCAAAAACCAAGCCTTTGTAATGTGGGGTGGAGCAGGTGAACCCAAGTGGAGTCTCAGACGAGGAGACAGGGATAAGGTACTCAAGGTATTTATTGAAAAGCGGGGGGTAGATGGGGTGCAGGCCAGGGGAAGCTCGGGCAGGTAGCAGGGAACCAGGGACTGAGGCTGCGACCAGGGCAAGGGGGAGTAGGGGCAGGTAGCAGGGAACCAGGGACTGAGGCTGCGACCAGGGCAAGGGGAGTAGGGGCAGGGTAAGCAGGGAACCAGGGACTGAGGCTGCGACCAGGGCAAGGGGAGTAGGGGCAGGGTAAGCAGGCTTGGAGCGGAATCCAAAGAAGCAGTAAAGCGGGTGTCCAGGGCTGGGAAGCAGGACTGACGGGACGAGGAACTGGAGACAGGGACCAGAGTCAGAGCGGACAGAACTGTAGTGGGGAGAAAAGCAGCGTCAGGCTAGTGAAAACAGGCACAGGATAACAATATCTATGCAGGAACAAACGGCTTGAAATGCAGACTGACTGAGCAGAGGCTAGAATCTGGCAGAGTGGAAGTGGCAGGACTGAGTATTAGTAGAGGTCTTGATTATGGAACAGATTGCAGCTGGTGGGGATCTACTCTGACTCCTGCACACCTGTCTACACACACACACACACACACGCACGCACACGCACACACACACACAATCAGATACACAGAGAGAGAGAGGGAACACTGGGGGAGTGGCGGCAGGTTAGAGAGACACAGGATGTGCAGTAGAGGGCGTGGCAGGGGCAGATGTAACACAACCATGTGAAACCAAGCCATGAGGTCGAATTAATTGTTCGTAGAGCTCCGAGACAGGATTGTGTCGAGGCAGAGATCTGGGGAAGGGTACCAAAAATGTTCTGCAGCATTGAAGGTCCCAAAGAACACAGTGGACTCCATCATTCTTAAATTTGAAGAAGTTTGGAATCACTAAAACTCTTCCTAGAGCTGGCCGCCTGGCCAAACTGAGCAATCGGGGGAGAAGGGCCTTGGTCAGGGAGATGACCATGAACCCAATGGTCACTCTGACAGAGCTCCAGAGTTCCTCTGTGGAGATGAGACCCTTCCAGAAGATTGAAATCTTTGGCCTGAATGCCAAGGATCACGTCTGAGGGAAACCTGGCACCATGCCTACAGTGAAGCATGGTGTTGGCAGCATCATGATATTGGGATGTTTTTCAGCGGCAGGGACTGGGAGGCTAGTCATCATCAAGGCAAAGATGAACGGAGCAAAGTACCGAGAGATCTTTGATGAAAACCTGCTCCAGAGCGCTCAAGACCTCAGACTGGGGTGAAAGTTCACCTTCCAACAGATCAACGACACTAAGCACACAGCCAAGACAACACAGGAGTGGCTTTGGGACAAGTCTCTGAACATCTCTGGAGAGATCTGAAAATAGCTGTGCAGCAATGCTTCCCATCCAATCTGACAGAGTTAGAGAGGACCTGCAGAGAAGAATGGGAGAAACTCCCCAAATACAGGTGTGCCAAGCTTGTAGCGTCATACCCAAGAAGACTTGAGGCTGTAATCGCTGCACAAGGTGCTTCAACAAAGTACTGAGTAAAGGGTCTGAATAATTATGTAAATATGATATCATTTATTTGTATATATACATTTGCAAAAGATTCTAAACTGTTTTTGCTTTGTCATTATGGGGTACTCAGGAGGCTGAAGAAATTCGGCTTGTCACCAAAAGCACTCACAAACTTCTACAGATGCACAATCGAGAGCATCCTGGCGGGCTGTATCACCGCCTGGTACGGCAACTGCTCCGCCCACAACCGTAAGGCTCTCCAGAGGGTAGTGAGGTCTGCACAACGCATCACCGGGGCAAACTACCTGCCCTCCAGGACACCTACACCACCCGATGTCACAGGAAGGCCATAAAGATCATCAAGGACAACAACCACCCGAGCCACTGCCTGTTCACCCCGCTATCATCCAGAAGGCGAGGTCAGTACAGGTGCATCAAAGCTGGGACCGAGAGACTGAAAAACAGCTTCTATCTCAAGGCCATCAGACTGTTAAACAGCCACCACTAATATTGAGTGGCTGCTGCCAACACACTGACTCAACTCCAGCCACTTTAATAATGGGAATTGATGGGAAATGATGTAAAATATATCACTAGCCACTTTAAACAATGCTACCTAATATAATGTTTACATACCCTACATTATTCATCTCATATGTATATGTATATACTGTATTCTATATCATCTACTGCATCTTTATGTAATACATGTATCACTAGCCACTTTAACTATGCCACTTTGTTTACATACTCATCTCATATGTATATACTGTACTCTATACCATCTACTGCATCTTGCCTATGCCGCTCTGTACCATCACTCATTCATATATCTTTATGTACATATTCTTTATCCCCTTACACTGTGTATAAGACAGTAGTTTTGGAATTGTTAGTTAGATTACTTGTTGGTTATTACTGCATTGTCGGAACTAGAAGCACAAGCATTTCGTTCCACTCGCATTAACATCTGCTAACCATGTGTATGTGACAAATAAAATTTGATTTGATTAGATTAGATTTGATTTGATTTGATACTCTGTGTAGATCAATAAGAAGAAGAAACCACATTTAATTAATTTTAGCATAAGGTTCTAACGTAACAAATTGTGGAAAAAGTCAAGGGGTCTGAATACTTTCCTAATTCACTGTATAGTCACCAAGCCTTCAAAACCACAAGAACACACAGGAACTCAGTCAATGGATATGACATATAAATAGCTTAGTGACCTTTCCCAGCATGTACTGTTACTTTAATGAGTAGCACTAAGAGTTTTTCCCAAACATCTGCAAAACAATCTTTCTGTGCAATCTGCTTCTCATTTGGCCCAGTAGTCACACTGCACATTTTGTAAACATTCAATATTTAACCAGTTTTAGCAGCCTGACTAAGGAGAGACCAGCTACAGGCCAGTTATAGCAGCCTGACTGTAGTGAGAGACCAGCTACAGGCCAGTTATAGCAGCCTGACTAAAGAGAGACCAGCTACAGGCCAGTTATAGCAGCCTGACTAAAGAGAGACCAGCTACAGGCCAGTTATAGCAGCCTGACTAAAGAGAGAGACCAGCTACCGGCCAGTTATAGCAGCCTGACTGTAGTGAGAGACCAGCTACAGGCCAGTTATAGCAGCCTGACTAAAGAGAGACCAGCTACAGGCCAGTTATAGCAGCCTGACTAAAGAGAGAGACCAGCTACCGGCCAGTTATAGCAGCCTGACTGTAGTGAAAGACCAGCTACAGGCCAGTTATAGCAGCCTGACTGAAGAGAGAGACCGGCTACAGGCCTGTTATAGCAGCCTGACTGTAGTGAGAGACCAGCTACAGGCCAGTTATAGAAGCCTGACTGTAGTGAGAGACCAGCTACAGGCCAGTTATAGCAGCCTGACTGTAGTGAGAGACCAGCTACAGGCCTGTTATAGCAGCCTGACTAAAGAGAGAGACAAGCTACAGGCCAGTTATAGAAGCCTGACTAAAGAGAGACCAGCTACAGGCCAGTTATAGCAGCCTGACTGTAGTGAGAGACCGGCTACAGGCCAGTTATAGCAGCCTGACTGTAGTGAGAGACCAGCTACCGGCCAGTTATAGCAGCCTGACTGTAGTGAGAGACCGGCTACAGGCCAGTTATAGCAGCCTGACTGTAGTGAGAGACCAGCTACAGGCCAGTTATAGCAGCCTGACTGTAGTGAGAGACCGGCTACAGGCCAGTTATAGCAGCCTGACTGTAGTGAGAGACCAGCTACAGGCCTGTTATAGCAGCCTGACTGTAGTGAGAGACCAGCTACAGGCCAGTTATAGAAGCCTGACTGTAGTGAGAGACCAGCTACAGGCCAGTTATAGCAGCCTGACTGAAGAGAGAGACCGGCTACAGGCCTGTTATAGCAGCCTGACTGTAGTGAGAGACCAGCTACAGGCCTGTTATAGCAGCCTGACTGTAGTGAGAGACCAGCTACAGGCCAGTTATAGCAGCCTGACTGAAGAGAGAGACCGGCTACAGGCCAGTTATAGAAGCCTGACTGTAGTGAGAGACCAGCTACAGGCCAGTTATAGCAGCCTGACTGAAGAGAGAGACCGGCTACAGGCCTGTTATAGCAGCCTGACTGTAGTGAGAGACCAGCTACAGGCCAGTTATAGAAGCCTGACTGTAGTGAGAGACCAGCTACAGGCCAGTTATAGCAGCCTGACTGAAGAGAGAGACCGGCTACAGGCCTGTTATAGCAGCCTGACTGTAGTGAGAGACCAGCTACAGGCCTGTTATATCAGCCTGACTGTAGTGAGAGACCAGCTACAGGCCAGTTATAGCAGCCTGACTGAAGAGAGAGACCGGCTACAGGCCTGTTATAGCAGCCTGACTGTAGTGAGAGACCAGCTACAGGCCTGTTATAGCAGCCTGACTGTAGTGAGAGACCGGCTACAGGCCAGTTATAGCAGCCTGACTGTAGTGAGAGACAAGCTACAGGCCAGTTATAGCAGCCTGACTGTAGTGAGAGACCAGCTACAGGCCAGTTATAGCAGCCTGACTGAAGAGAGAGACCCGGCTACAGGCCAGTTATAGCAGCCTGACTGAAGAGAGAGAACGGCTACAGGCCAGTTATAGCAGCTTGACTGAAGAGAGAGACCGGCTACAGGCCTGTTATAGCAGCCTGACTGTAGTGAGAGACCGGCTACAGGCCAGTTATAGCAGCCTGACTGTAGTGAGAGACCGGCTACAGGCCTGTTATAGCAGCCTGACTGAAGAGAGAGACCGGCTACAGGCCAGTTATAGCAGCCTGACTGAAGAGAGAGAACGGCTACAGGCCAGTTATAGCAGCTTGACTGAAGAGAGAGACCGGCTACAGGCCTGTTATAGCAGCCTGACTGTAGTGAGAGACCGGCTACAGGCCAGTTATAGCAGCCTGACTGTAGTGAGAGACCGGCTACAGGCCTGTTATAGCAGCCTGACTGAAGAGAGAGACCGGCTACAGGCCTGTTATAGCAGCCTGACTGTAGTGAGAGACCAGCTACAGGCCAGTTATAGCAGCGTGACTGTAGTGAGAGACCGGCTACAGGCCTGTTATAGCAGCCTGACTGTAGTGAGAGACCAGCTGCAGGCCAGATATAGCAACCTGACTGTAGTGAGAGACCAGCTACAGGCCAGTTATAGCAGCCTGACTGAAGAGAGAGACCGGCTACAGGCCTGTTATAGCAGCCTGACTGTAGTGAGAGACCGGCTACAGGCCAGTTATAGCAGCCTGACTGAAGAGAGAGACCAGCTACAGGCCTGTTATAGCAGCCTGAATAAAGAGAGAGACCAGCTACAGGCCTGTTATAGCAGCCTGACTGAAGAGAGAGACCGGCTACAGGCCAGTTATAGCAGCCTGACTGTAGTGAGAGACCGGCTACAGGCCAGTTATAGCAGCCTGACTGTAGTGAGAGACCAGCTACAGGCCAGTTATAGCAGCCTGACTGAAGAGAGAGACCGGCTACAGGCCAGTTATAGCAGCCTGACTGAAGAGAGAAACCGGCTACAGGCCTGTTATAGCAGCCTGACTGAAGAGAGAGACCGGCTACAGGCCTGTTATAGCAGCCTGACTGTAGTGAGAGACCGGCTACAGGCCAGTTATAGCAGCCTGACTGTAGTGAGAGACCAGCTACAGGCCAGTTATAGCAGCCTGACTGAAGAGAGAGACCGGCTACAGGCCTGTTATAGCAGCCTGACTGAAGAGAGAGACCAGCTACAGGCCAGTTATAGCAGCCTGACTAAAGAGAGAGACCAGCTACAGGCCTGTTATAGCAGCCTGACTGTAGTGAGAGACCAGCTACAGGCCTGTTATAGCAGCCTGACTAAAGAGAGAGACAAGCTACAGGCCAGTTATAGAAGCCTGACTAAAGAGAGAGACCAGCTACAGGCCTGTTATAGCAGCCTGACTGAAGGGAGAACCGGCTACAGGCCTGTTATAGCAGCCTGACTGAAGAGAGAGACCAGCTACAGGCCAGTTATAGCAGCCTGACTAAAGAGAGAGACCAGCTACAGGCCTGTTATAGCAGCCTGACTGTAGTGAGAGACCAGCTACAGGCCTGTTATAGCAGCCTGACTAAAGAGAGAGACAAGCTACAGGCCAGTTATAGAAGCCTGACTAAAGAGAGAGACCAGCTACAGGCCTGTTATAGCAGCCTGACTGAAGGGAGAACCGGCTACAGGCCTGTTATAGCAGCCTGACTGTAGTGAGAGACCGGCTCCAGGCCAGTTATAGCAGCCTTGTGTATTGACGTGCCAAGCTGGTTTTCCCGGGTACTATGTTTCAACCCGGAGTATGTTTAGTTGTTAAACATTTTTGCTTCATTGTTACTTTGTCGCGCTTTGCACTTTTGACTTTGGCTGGAGGTTTGTTGGACACTGTTGCGTCCGTCTGTTGTTTGCTTCTGACGAATAAAGTGTTCGCCTGACCACAACTCTCAGCTCTCCTGCACCTGACTTCTACACCAGTAGAGCACAACTCTCTACTCTCCTGCACCTGACTTCTACACCAGTAGAGCACAACTCTCTGCTCTACTGCACCTGACTTCTACACCAGTAGATCACAACTCTCTGCTCTACTGCACCTGACTTCTACACCAGTAGAGCACAACTCTCTGCTCTCCTGCACCTGACTTCTACACCAGTAGATCACAACTCTCTGCTCTACTGCACCTGACTTCAATACCAGTAGAGCACAACTCTCTGCTCTCCTGCACCTGACTTCTACACCAGTAGAGCACGACTCTGCTCTCCTGCACCTGACTTCTACACCAGTAGATCACAACTCTCTGCTCTCCTGCACCTGACTTCTACACCAGTAGAGCACAACTCTGCTCTCCTGCACCTGACTTCTACACCAGTAGATCACAACTCTCTGCTCTCCTGCACCTGACTTCTACACCAGTAGATCACAACTCTCTGCTCTCCTGCACCTGACTTCTGCACCAGTAAGTAGCGCATAGCTGTGACAAAGGGCCACCGCGCGTCCTGTGTGTAATTGTCAATTGAGCAGGTATTCCAACAGTTTCCAATGGAATATTTTTTTTATATGTACACTGAACAAAAATATAAACACAACGTGTGAAGTGTTGGTCCCATGTTTCATGAGCAGAAATAAAATACATTTTCCATATGCACAAAATATTATTCTCTTAAATTTTGTGCACAAATGTGTTTACATTCCTGTTAGTGAGCATTTCTCCTTTGCCAAGATAATCCATCCACCTGACAGGTGTGGCATATCAAGAAGCTGATTAAACAGAAAGATCATTACACAGGTGCACCTTGTGCTGGGGACAATAAAAGGACACTCTAAAATATGCCGTTTTATGACACAACACAATACCACAGATGTCTCAAGTTTTGAGGGAGCGTGCAATTGGCATGCTGACTGCAGGAATGTCCACCAGAGCTGTTGCCAGTGAAATTAATGTTCATTTTTCTACCATAAGCCACCTCCAACATCGTTTTGGAGAATTTGGCAGTACGCCCAACCTGTCTCACAACCACGCCTGCTCAGGGATGTAAGCATTCAGTCTGTTTGACCTGACGAAGATCCGTTTTGGATTGAAGAATAGTCAATAAAGAGGTGAATTGGGAGCATAAACAGTGTGCGGGCCTTCCTTCACAAACATCCCAAATAATTCCACACAATGAGTCATTCCCAGAAGCTCAGAACCTCAGTGACACATCATCGTACAAAGACTGGATCAGTTAGCATCACAAACTAGGTTACAATGTTAAAGTTCAAGTAAAATACTGTTTCAATATGAGCGCAACCAAAGTGATGTGAAGGGAGCAAAGATGAATATATTGTAACCAATTGGATTTCAATCAATATAACAATTAACTTCATGTCGATTATCATCACACAATGAAGTTAATATATAATCCTAACCAATCGTCCCAATGTCCAAGTGTAAATAAGAAAGTCCCAAAATCCAATCCAAGAACAAAATGTGCCATCCTCCCTTTTACTTAAATGCAAACCAGTGCAACATATTTTGGATTAATCAATCTTCAACTATTAAAGGCCACGGTAAGAGGGTTTCCCTTTGCATTTGTTATTTTGTGGGCTGGGGGATGAGAAACTGGGGGATGAGAAACTGGGGGATGAGAAACTGGCTGTTTATGTGTGCATGTTCGCATATTCAACGTTTTGGTCTTAAGTGGGGTTTTTTTTTTGTCTAAAGTGGGTTTTTTTTAAAGGACAAGAAGTCTATACAAACACAGATAGAGGACAACAATGAATGTTGGTGCAAAGACTGTATGACAATATCTTTGTGATTCAGTACATGTTCAGTTGTGGAAGACACCTTCCAGAGTTGCTGCTGTTAGCAATTTATGTTATTCTTCAATAACACAAACTCCAAAGCAAATCAGGGGAGAAAAATAGGTTTATTTGAGAAGGACAAATCAAGATGTTATGCTGGGAGGTAGATATTCAGATGTTCAGTCTCCCCTGTCCTCAGCTTTTCTCCCCACCGAACAAAGGAGCAGGAGACCATTTATAACCCCCACCCTAACCTGAGGTTGACCAATCAGAAGTCCTTGCAGGACAACTTGGCCAATGCCCAAATAACAAGTATTCCACTCCAGACCAATGAAAATGTGGCCCACGTAGCACACGTCGCTCTGAGGTCAGGAGTGACATTCCACAGATGTCGAACTGAAACCCAACTCCTACTTATAATTCGCTATTGACCATTAGTTTTTAGTCATCTCATCCTCTGCGTTGTGTATTTATCTTCAAAATATTATTATACTGCAATGCGTCTGAGGCTACTGGCTGGGATCATAGGCCTGTGTGTCCACTGTACGTTTAGTATGTTCCCACTGAAGCATTGTAAATCAGCAGTGGCGTAATCATTGATTCACTTGTTCATTGTTCCCTTAGTCAATGGTCAGCATTATTGTGCAGAGAGAGACCAGCTACAACAACCTGATTAAAGAGAGAGAGACCAGCTACAACAACCTGATTAAAGAGAGAGAGACCAGCTACAGCAACCTGACTAAAGAGAGAGAGACCAGCTACAACAACCTGATTAAAAGAGAGACCAGCTACAACAACCTGATTAAAGAGAGAGAGACCAGCTACAACAACCTGATTAAAAGAGAGAGACCAGCTACAACAACCTGACTAAAGAGAGAGCGACCAGCTACAACAACCTGATTAAAGAGAGAGACCAGCTACAGCAACCTGACTAAAGAGAGAGACCAGCTACAACAACCTGATTAGAGAGACCAGCTACAACAACCTGATTAAAAGAGAGAGACCAGCTACAGCAACCTGACTAAAGAGAGAGCGACCAGCTACAACAACCTGATTAAAGAGAGAGAGACCAGCTACAACAACCTGATTAAAGAGAGAGACCAGCTACAGCAACCTGACTAAAGAGAGAGACCAGCTACAACAACCTGACTAAAAGAGAGAGACCAGCTACAACAACCTGATTAAAGAGAGAGAGACCAGCTACAGCAACCTGCCTAAAGAGAGAGACCAGCTACAGCAACCTGACTAAAGAGAGAGACCAGCTACAACAACCTGACTAAAAGAGAGAGACCAGCTACAACAACCTGATTAAAGAGAGAGAGACCAGCTACTGCAACCTGCCTAAAGAGAGAGAGACCAGCTACAACAACCTGACTAAAGAGAGAGACCAGCTAAAGAGGGAGAAAGGTTGAATGAGAAGATAAAGGGTTTGTACTGTACTATTGGACTGTCTGTACCATTTGATATTACTTTTTGTTTGAGTTTTTGTTTCCTTACATTTTACATCCAATGTATCATTTTGACCTGTGTAATAAATCAGATCTTTCAAGTAAAAAAGTGTGTGTGTGTGTGTGAGAGAGAGAGAGAGACACGGCGATTTCCTCCTCTTCCTCTGAAGAGGTGAAACAAGGATCGGAACAATAAGCAGCGTGGTAGGTGTCTATGGTTTTTAATAAATAAAAATAAACACAAAATAACAAAGTGAACTGGCAACGAAACAGTCTCGTGTGGCACAGACACAGGAAACAATCACCCACAAAATACCCAAAGAACATGGCTGCCTAAATATGGTTCCCAATCAGAGACAACGATAAACACCTGCCTCTGATTGAGAACCAATCTAGGCAACCATAGACTTACATAAACACCTAGAGTGAAGACAACCCCATAAATCTACAAAAACCCTAGACAGTACGAACACCCTAGATGAGACAAAAACCATACATCACCCATGTCACACCCTGACCTAACCAAAATAATAAAGAAAACAAAGATAACTAAGGCCAGGATGTGACAGAGAGAGAGAGAGAGAGAGAGCGAGAGAGACAGAGAGAGAGAGAGAGAGAGAGAGAGAGAGACAGAGGGACAGAGAGAGACAGAGAGAGAGACAGAGAGAGAGACAGAGAGGGACAGAGAGAGAGAGACAGAGAGAGAGAGACAGACAGAGACAGAGACAGAGACAGAGACAGAGCCAGAGAGAGACAGACAGAGACAGAGAGACAGAGACAGAGAGAGAGAAAGACAGACAGAGACAGAGAGACAGAGAGACAGAGAGAGAGAGACAGACAGAGACAGAGAGACAGAGACAGAGAGACAGAGACAGAGAGAGACAGAGACAGAGAGAGAGACAGAGACAGAGCCAGAGAGACAGAGACAGAGAGACAGACCGAGACAGAGAGACAGAGCAGTGGAGACTTTGAATGGTAACAATTTACTTTGACTACATAGGTCCCAACCACATTATTAAAGGTTAATGAAATATATTCATACGATAACTATAGCGCATTCATGTCATGCTATGCAAGAGCTCATATTTAGGAATCTTAAGGGGCGGCAGCGTAGCCTAGTGGTTAGAGCGTTGGATTAGGTTGGAAAGGTTGCAAGATCAAATCCCCGAGCTGACAACCTTGACTGCATAGAATTCATATACATAGATCTGTCATGTATAGACCAGTATGACCAGTGGAGTGTTGTTAATGAGTTATGAAAGAGTTACGATACAGTGGGGCAAAAAGTATTTCAGCCACCAATTGTGCAAGTTCTCCCATTTAAATAGAGGAGAGAGGCCTGCAATTTTCATCATAGGTACACTTCAACTATGACAGACAAAATGAGAAGAAAAAATCCAGAAAATCACATTGTAGGGTTTTTTATGATTTTATTTGCAAATTATGGTGGAACCCTGACGATTCAACCCTGTGGGGATCTTCCTGCACCATTGACCTCAGTGAGAAGCAGAAGATAAGTGTGTGTGAGCATATACTGGTCATACTGGTCTATATACATGATGGATCTATGGCCGGTGGGGGAAATTGGGCTGGTATGGGCTATATTTCAGCATAACTATCAAAACGTGGTTTTGCATTTTTGACATATTCAAGAAGGTGACAGAAGCTCACTTTTGATAACAGCCATAATGAGCTTTACTTTTTAAAATTTATTTTAGCTTTATTTAACTAGGCAAGTCAGTTAAGAACAAATTCTTATTTTCAATGACGGCCTAGGAACAGTGGTTTAACTGCCTGTTCAGGGGGCAGAACAACAGATTTGTACCTTGTCAGCTCGGGGTTTGAACTTGCAACCTTCCGGTTACTAGTCCAATGCTCTAACCACTAGGCTACCCTGCCGCCATAACGCATTCTTAAAGCATTCTTAAAGCATTCCTAAAGCATTAAAGCATTCTTAAAGCATTCTTAAAGCATTCCTAAAGCATTCATAAAGCATTCATAAAGCATTCATAAAGCATCCATAAAGCATTAATAAAGCATTCATAAAGCATCCATAAAGCATTATTAAAGTGGCCAGTGTTCCATTATTAAAGTGGCCAGTGTTCCATTATTAAAGTGACCAGTGTTCCATTATTAAAGTGACCAGTGTTCCATTATTAAAGTGGCCAGTGTTCCATTATTAAAGTGACCAGTGTTCCATTATTAAAGTGACCAGTGTTCCATTATTAAAGTGACCAGTGTTCCATTATTAAAGTCAAATCAAATCATCAAATCAAATCAAATCAAATTTTATTTGTCACATACACATGGTTAGCAGATGTTAATGCGAGTGTAGCGAAATGCTTGTGCTTCTAGTTCCGACAATGCAGTAATAACGAGCAAGTAATCTAACTAACAATTCCAAAAAAACTACTGTCTTATACACAGTGTAAGGGGATAAAGAATATGTACATAAGGATATATGAATGAGTGATGGTACAGAGCAGCATAGGCAAGATACAGTAGATGATATCGAGTACAGTATATACATATGAGATAAGTATGTAAACCAAGTGGCATAGTTAAAGTGGCTAGTGATACATGTATTACATAAGGATGCAGTCGATGATATAGAGTACAGTATCAACGTATGCATATGAGATGAACAATGTAGGGTAAGTAACATTATATAAGGTAGCATTGTTTAAAGTGGCTAGTGATATATTTACATCATTTCCCATCAATTCCCATGATTAAAGTGGCTGGAGTAGAGTCAGTGTCATTGACAGTGTGTTGGCAGTAGCCACTCAATGTTAGTGGTGGCTGTTTAACAGTCTGATGGCCTTGAGATAGAAGCTGTTTTTCAGTCTCTCGGTCCCAGCTTTGATGCACCTGTACTGACCTCGCCTTCTGGATGACAGCGGGGTGAACAGGCAGTGGCTCGGGTGGTTGATGTCCTTGATACTCTTTATGGCCTTCCTGTAGCATCGGGTGGTGTAGGTGTCCTGGAGGGCAGGTAGTTTGCCCCCGGTGATGCGTTGTGCAGACCTCACTACCCTCTGGAGAGCCTTACGGTTGAGGGCGGTGCAGTTGCCATACCAGGCGGTGATACAGCCCGCCAGGATGCTCTCGATTGTGCATCTGTAGAAGTTTGTGAGTGCTTTTGGTGACAAGCCGAATTTCTTCAGCCTCCTGAGGTTGAAGAGGCGCTGCTGCGCCTTCCTCACGATGCTGTCTGTGTGAGTGGACCAATTCAGTTTGTCTGTGATGTGTATGCCGAGGAACTTAAAACTTGCTACCCTCTCCACTACTGTTCCATCGATGTGGATGGGGGTGTTCCCTCTGCTGTTTCCTGAAGTCCACAATCATCTCCTTAGTTTTGTTGACGTTGAGTGTGAGGTTATTTTCCTGACACCACACTCCGAGGGCCCTCACCTCCTCCCTGTAGGCCGTCTCGTCGTTGTTGGTAATCAAGCCTACCACTGTTGTGTCGTCCGCAAACTTGATGATTGAGTTGGAGGCGTGCGTGGCCACGCAGTCGTGGGTGAACAGGGAGTACAGGAGAGGGCTCAGAACGCACCCTTGTGGGGCCCCAGTGTTGAGGATCAGCGGGGAGGAGATGTTGTTGCCTACCCCTCACCACCTGGGGGCGGCCCGTCAGGAAGTCCAGTACCCAGTTGCACAGGGCGGGGTCGAGACCCAGGGTCTCGAGCTTGATGACGAGCTTGGAGGGTACTATGGTGTTGAATGCCGAGCTGTAGTCGATGAACAGCATTCTCACATAGGTATTCCTCTTGTCCAGATGGGTTAGGGCAGTGTGCAGTGTGGTTGAGATTGCATCGTCTGTGGACCTATTTGGGCGGTAAGCAAATTGGAGTGGGTCAAGGGTGTCAGGTAGGGTGGAGGTGATATGGTCCTTGACTAGTCTCTCAAAGCACTTCATGATGACGGATGTGAGTGCTACGGGCGGTAGTCGTTTAGCTCAGTTACCTTAGCTTTCTTGGGAAGTGGCCAGTGTTCCATTATTAAAGTGACCAGTGTTCCATTATTAAAGTGACCAGTGTTCCATTACTAAAGTGACCAGTGTTCCATGACCATTGACATAGGGCAGCAGCCTCTAAAGTGCAGGGTTGAGTAACCGGGTGGTAGCCAACTAGTGATAGTCACTAAGTTCAGGGTACTGGGTGGAGGCTAGTGATGGCTATTTAACAGTCTCATAGCCTTGATATAGAAGCTGTTTTTCAGTCTCTCAGTCCCAGCTTTGATGCACCTGTACTGACCTAGCCTTCTGGATGATAAAAGGGTGAACAGGCCGTGTCTTGGGTGTCAGGGGTCCTTGATGAATTTCTTGGTGTTTCTGTGACACCGGGTGCTGTAGATGTGCTGGAGGGCGGGCAGTGTGCCCCCGGTGATGCGTTGGGGCAGACTGCATCACACTCTTGTGAGCCCTGCATTTACGGACAATGCAGTTGCCGTACCAGGCGGTAATATAGCCTGACAGGATGCTCTCAATGGTGCATCTGTAAAAGTCTGTGAGGGTCTTAGGGGCCAAGCCAAATATCTTCAGCCTCCTGAGATTGAAGAGGCACTGTTGTTCGTCCCCACGTCCCCACAGTGACCGTACATACATACCTCAACCAGAAGCCATGGATAACAGGCAGCATCCACACTGAGCTAAAGGCTAGAGCTGCCGCATTCAAAGAGCGGGACTCTAACCCGGAAGCTTATAAGAAATCCCGCTATGCCCTCTGACGAACCATCAAACAGGCAAAGCTTCAAAACAGGACTAAGATTGAGTCGTACTACACTGGCTCTGGCTCTGAAGCTAGTCGGATGTGGCAGGGCTTGCAAACCATTACAGACTACAAAGGGAAGCACAGCCGAGAGCTGCCCAGTGACACGGGCCTACCAGACGAGCTAAACTACTATGCTCCCTTCGATGCAAATAGCACTGAAACATGCATAAGAGCACCAGCTGTACTGGAAGACATGTAATCACGCTCTCTGCAGCCGACGTGAGTAAAACCTTTAGTAAAACCTTTAGACAGGTCAACATTTATAAGCCGCAGGGCCAGATGGATAACCAGGACGTGTACTGGGAGCATTCGCTGACCAACTAGCATGTGTCTTCACTGACATTTTCAACCTATTCCTGTCCGAGTCTGTAATACCAACATGTTTTAAGCAGAACAGCATAGTGCCTGTGCCCATGAACACTAAGGTAACCTGCCTAAATGACTACCAACCCGTAGCACTCACGTCTGTAGCCTTGAAGTGCTTTTAAAGGCTGGTCATGGCTCACATCAACACCATCATCCCAGAAACCCTAGACCCACCTAATTTGCATACCGCCCCAACAGATCCACAGATGATGCCATCTCTATTGCACGCCACACTGCCCTTTCCCACCTGGACAAAAGGAACACCTATGTGAGAATGCTATTCATTGACTACAGCTCAGCGTTCAACACCATAGTGCCCTCAAAGCTCATCAATAAGCTAAGGAGCCTGGGACTAAACACCTCCCTCTGCAACTGGATCCTGGACTTCGTGACGGGCCGCCCCAGGTGGTAAGGGTAGGTAACAACACATCCGCCAAGGTGAACTTCAGCACAGGGGCCCATCAGGGATGTGTGCTCAGCCCCCTCCTGTACTCCCTGTTCACTCATGACTGCACGGCCAGGCACAACTCCAACACCAATTTGCCGATGACACAACAGTGGTAGGCCTGATCACCGACAACAACAAGACAGCCTATAGGGAGGAGGTCAGAGACCTAGCCGTGTGGTGCCAGGACAACAACCTCTCCCTCAATGTGATCAAGACAAATTAGATGATTGTGGACTACAGGAAAAGAGGACCGAGCACGTCCCCATTCTCATCGACGGGGCTGCAATGGAGCAGGTTGAGACCGTCAAGTTCCTTGGTGTCCATATCACCAACAAACTAACATGGTCCAAGCACACCAAGACAGTCGTGAAGCGGGCACGACAACTCCAATTCCCCCTCAGGAGACTGGAACAGATTTGGCATGGGTCCTCAGATCCTCAAAAGGTTCTACAGCTGCACCATCAAGAGCATCCTGACTGGTTGCATCACTGCCTGGTATGGCAACTGCTCAGTCTCCGACCGCAAGGCACGACAGAGAGTAGTGCGAACGGCCCAGTACATCCCTGGGGGCCAAGCTTCCTGCCATCCAGGACCTCTATACCAGGCGGTGTCAGGGAGGAAGGCCCTAGAAATTGTCAACAGCTAATCAAATGGCTACCCAGATTATTGGCATTGCCCCCCCTCCCAACTTCTACACTGCTGCTACTCTGTTGTCATCTATGTATAGTCACTTTAATAACTCTACCTACATGAACATACTACCTCATCTAACCGGTGCCCCGCACATTGACTCTGTACCGGCACCCCCTGTATATAGTCTCACTATTGTTATTTTACTGCTGCTTTTTAATTACTTGTTACTTTTATCTCTTATCCGTTTTTTTTTTTTTTTTTTTTTTAACTGCACTGTTGGTTAGGGTCTGTTGTATTCGGCGCATTGGACAATTTTTTACATTTGATTTGATTCCCCACACTGTCTGTTTCAGATTGTCATTGATGTGTACTCCAAGGATCTTGAAGCTTTTCATCTTCTCCACTGCGGCCCCGTCGATGTGGATGTGGAGGGGCTGAGCATGCACCCTTATAGGGCCCCTGTATTGAGGATCAGCATAGTGAAGGTGTTATTGCCTACCTTTGCCACCTGAGGGCGGCCCGTCAGGAATTCCAGGACCCAGTTGCACAGGGCAGAGTTCAGACCCAGGGGCCGGAGCTTAATGATGAGATTGGAGGGTACTATGGTGTTGAAGGGTGAGCTGTAGTCAATGAACAGCAATTTTACATAGGTATTCCTCTTGTCCAGATGGAATAGGTCAGTGTGCAGGCGATTGCATCCGTGGAGGTATGCAAATTGTAATAGGTCCAGTGTGTCAGGTAAGGTGGTGATATGATCCTTAACTAGTCTCTCAACACACTTTGTGATGACAGAAGTCAGTATAAAGGGGTGATAGTCATGTAGTTCAGTTACCTTCTCTTTCTTGGGTACAGGAACAATGGTGGACATATCAAAGGAAGTGGGGACAGTAGACTGAGATAAGGAAGATTGAATATGTCCAATTGGGAATTTAGCCAGGACACCAGGGTTAACACCCTACTCTTACAATAAGTGCCATGGGATCTTTAATGACCTCAGAGAGTCAGGACACCCATTTAACATCCCATCTGAAAGATGGCACCCTACACATGGCAGTGTCCCCAATCACTGCCCTGGTGCATTGGGATATTTTTTTAGACCAGAGGAAAGAGTGCCTCCTACTGGTTCTTCAACACAACTTCCAGCAGCATCTGGTCTCCCATCCAGGACCAACCCTGCTTAGCTTCAGAAGCAAGCCAGCAGTGGTATGCAGGGTGGTATGCTGCTGGTGGTATGCATAATTGTCTGGAGTCCCTGCCACAGTCGTCTCATGTCTGAGCCGTTGAATTGTGACTCACTTTGTCTTCGTACTGGGACTTCCGGCGCCGACAGAGATGGCCGCCTCGCTTCGCGTTCCTAGGAAACTATGCAGTTTTTTGTTTTTTTACGTGTTATTTCTTACACTAGTACCCCAGGTCATCTTAGGTTTCATTACATACAGCCGAGAAGAACTACTGAATATAAGATCAGCGTCAACTCACCATCAGTACGACCAAGAATATGTTTTTCGCGATGCGGAT
Organism: Oncorhynchus tshawytscha; assembly: GCF_018296145.1. Lineage (NCBI taxonomy): Eukaryota > Metazoa > Chordata > Actinopteri > Salmoniformes > Salmonidae > Oncorhynchus > Oncorhynchus tshawytscha. The sequence continues at coordinate 7,243,156 of NC_056430.1, read as the reverse complement.
CCTGTGTTCTGCCTTACAACCAGTGTAACGGAGTGGATCACATGCAGCGACCAAAAAAAAAAAACGACTCAGAAAAAGAGGGAAACGAAGCGGTCTTCTGGTCAGACTCCGGAGACGGGCACACCGTGCACCACTCCCTAGCATTCTTCTTGCCAATGTCCAGTCTCTTGACAACAAGGTTGATGAAATCCGAGCAAGGGTAGCATTCCAGAGGGACATCAGAGACTGTAACGTTCTCTGCTTCACGGAAACATGGCTAACTGGAGAGACGCAATCCGAAGCGGTGCAGCCAGCGGGTTTCTCCACGCATCGCGCCGACAGAAACAAACATCATTCCGGTAAGAAGACGGGCGTGGGTGTATGCCTTATGGCCAACGTGACATGGTGTGATGAAAGAAACATACAGGAACTCAAATCCTTCTGTTCACCTGATTTAGAATTCCTCACAATCAAATGTAGACCGCATTATTTACCAAGAGAATTCTCTTCGATTATAATCACAGCCGTATATATCCCCCCCAAGCAGACACATCGATGGCTCTGAACGAACTTTATTTAACTCTCTGCAAACTGGAAACGATTTATCCGGAGGCTGCATTCATTGTAGCTGGGGATTTTAACAAGGCTAATCTGAAAACAAGACTCCCTAAATTTTATCAGCATATCGATTGCGCAACCAGGGGTGGAAAGACCCTGGATCATTGTTACTCTAACTTCCGCGACGCATATAAGGCCCTGCCCCGCCCCCTTTCGGAAAAGCTGACCACGACTCCATTTTGTTGATCCCTGCCTACAGACAGAAACTAAAACAAGAAGCTCCCACGCTGAGGTCTGTCCAACGCTGGTCTGACCAAGCTGACTCCACACTCCAAGACTTGCTTCCATCACGTGGACTGGGAGATGTTTCAGATTGCGTCAGACAACAACATTGACGAATACGCTGATACGGTGTGCGAGTTCATTAGAACGTGCGTTGAAGATGTCGTGTTAGGCCCCAGTGTTGATGTGACAAA
>NC_056430.1:7195417-7242043 GCF_018296145.1 Oncorhynchus tshawytscha | reverse complement strand
TTGCTGCACATTGCTAGTCTGCCCTGCTCTAGTCTGTCCTCTCTAGTCTGATGTGCTCTAGTCTGTGCCTAGTCTGTCCTGCCTCTAGTCTGATGTGCTCTAGTCTGATGCTCTAGTCTGATGTGCCTCTAGTTCGTGTTCTAGTCTGTCCTGCTCTAGTCTGTCCTGCTCTGTCTGCAAGCAGTCTGTCCTGTCCGGTCTGATGTGCTCTAGCCCTGTCCTCCTCTAGTCTGTCCTCTTCTAGCTCACCCCTCTAGTCTGTCCTCCTCTAGTCTGTCTCCTAGTCTGTCCTCCTCTCTAGTCTGTCCTCCTCTAGTCTGTCCTCCTCTAGTCTGTCCTCCTCTAGTCTGTCCTGCTCCTTCTAGTCTGTGTTCTAGTCTGTCCTGTCTGTCTGATGTGCTCTAGTCTGGTGTGCTGTAGTCTAGTTCTCTAGATAATCCACTGCAGAATTGATACATGACACGTTGTGTGAAAAAGCTTTGTGTTTGTATCACACTATGCAGGGCTCTACTCTGACTGAGATTTCAGGATTTTTTTAGCATGTGTGCATCTCTGAATAAATCTGGTTCTCAGTGTTATACTCATGGGGAAACATTAAGCCCTGTACAGCTAATTAAAACAACTGGCAGCAAACAAAATCACAGGCCTGTCCCTGCTGAGTGTGTGTGTGTGTGTGTGTGTGTGTGTGTGTGTGTGTGTGTGTGTGTGTGTGTGTGTGTGTGTGTGTGTGTGTGTGTGTGTGTGTGTGTGTGTGTGTGTGCAAGCAGGTCTCAGTGTTATACTCATGGGGAAACATTAGGCTCAGTACAGCTAATTAAAACAACTAAAGGCAAGCGACATCACAGGCATGTCCCTGCTGAGTGTGTGTGTGTGTGTGTGTTTGTGTGTGTTATCTCTTCTGTACTCACCAGTGTCCTGTGGTTTGTTAGGCAGTCTGCTGTGGTGGGCAGAGAGGATCTCTAGCTTGGCCTGGTCTGATGTGCTGGCTAGCAGCTGTGTGGCCTCTAGGACTGAACAGTGCTCTGTGCTGGTCCCATCGATGGACAGGATGTGGTCCCCTGTATGGAGAGCTCCACACCTGGAGAGAGAGAGAGAGGGAGAGAGAGAGAGAGAGAGAGGGAGAGAGAGAGAGAGAGATAGAGATTGAGAGAGAGAGAGAGAGAGAGAGAGTGGGAGAGAGGGAGAGAGAGAGAGAGAGAGAGGGGGAGGGAGGGAGAGAGAGAGAGAGAGGGGGAGAGAGAGAGAGAGTGAGACAGAGAGAGAGAGAGAGAGAGAGAGAGAGAGAGAGAGAGAGAGAGAGAGGGGGGGGGAGGGAGAGAGATAGAGAGAGAGGGAGAGTGAGAGACAGAGAGAGTGAGAGAGTGAGAGAGAGGGAGAGGGGGGAGGGAGGAGAGAGACAGAGAGACAGAGAGAGAGAGAGAAAGTGAGAGATAGAGAGAGAGAGAGAGAGAGAGAGAGAGAGGGGGAGGGAGGGAGAGAGATAGAGAGACAGAGAGAGAGAGAGACAGAGAGAGAGAGAGAGAGAGAGAGAAAGTGAGAGATAGAGAGAGAGTGAGAGAGAGAGAGAGAGAGAGAGAGAGAGAGAGAGAGAGAGACAGAGAGGGGAGAGAGAGAGAGAGAGAGAGAGAGAGAGAGACAGAGAGAGAGAGAGAGAGAGAGAGAGAGAGAGAGAGAGACAGAGAGAGAGAGAGAGAGAGAGAGAGAGAGAGAGTGGGAGAGAGGGAGAGAGAGAGAGAGAGAGAGAGAGGGAGAGAGGGAGAGAGAGAGAGACCATTTAACCATTTGTACATTGTTACAACACTGTATATATACATAATATGACATTTGAAATGTCTTTATTGTTTTGAAACGTCTGTATGTTTAATGTTTACTGTTAATGTCTATTTCACTTTGTATATTATCTACCTCACTTGCTTTGGCAATGTTAACACATGTTTCCCATGCCAATAAAGCACTTGAATTGAATTGAATTGAGAGAGAGAGAGAGAATTCGAAAACAAATCCAATTTTGAAAAACTCCCATATCTACTGGGTGAAATTCCAGTGTGCCATCACAGCAGCAAGATTTGTGACCTGTTGCCACGAGAAAAGGGCAACCAGTGAAGAACAAACACCATTGTAAATACAACCCATATCTATGCTTATTTATTTTATCTTGTGTCCTTTACCATTTGTACATTGTTAAAACACTGTATATTATATGACATTTGTAATGTCTTTATTGTTTTGAAACTTCTGTATATATGTTAATATTTATTGTTTATTTCACTTTATATATTCACTTTATATATTATCTATCTGACTTGCTTTGGCAATGTTAACACGTTTCCCATGCCAATAAAGCCCTTGAATTGAATTGAATTGAATTGAGAGAGAGAGAGAGAGAGACAGACAGACAGACAGACAGACAAACAGACAGACAGACAGACAGACAGACAGACAGACAGACAGACAGACAGACAGACAGACAGACAGACAGAGAGAGAGAGAGAGAGAAAGACAGAGAGAGAAAGACAGAGAGAAAGAGAGACAGAGAGCAGTATTTGTATCCTAATGTGCTCTCCTGAGGAATGACGTGATAGGTAGACTGTCTATCTGAGGAATGACGTGATAGGTAGACTGTCTATCTGTTGAATGACGTGATAGGTAGACTGTCTATCTGAGGAATGACATGATAGGTAGACTGTCTATCTGAGGAATGACGTGATAGGTAGACTGTCTATCTGAGGAATGACGTGATAGGTAGACTGTCTATCTGAGGAATGACGTGATAGATAGACTGTCAACTCACCTGTCCACCACTCTACCTGTGGGTCTGTCTGCTCACCTGTCCACCACTCTACCTGTGGGTCTGTCTGCTCACCTGTCCACCACTCTACCTGTGGGTCTGTCTGCTCACCTGTCCACCACTCTACCTGTGGGTCTGTCTGCTCACCTGTCCACCACACTACCTGTGGGTCTGTCTGCTCACCTGTCCACCACTCTACCTGTGGGTCTGTCTGCTCACCTGTCCACCACTCTACTTGTGGGTCTGTCTGCTCACCTGTCCACCACTCTACCTGTGGGTCTGTCTGCTCACCTGTCCACCACTCTACCTGTGGGTCTGTCAACTCACCTGTCCACCACTCTACCTGTGGGTCTGTCTGCTCACCTGTCCACCACTCTACCTGTGGGTCTGTCTGCTCACCTGTCCACCACTCTACCTGTGGGTCTGTCTGCTCACCTGTCCACCACTCTACCTGTGGGTCTGTCAACTCACCTGTCCACCACTCTACCTGTGGGTCTGTCTGCTCACCTGTCCACCACTCTACCTGTGGGTCTGTCAACTCACCTGTCCACCACTCTACCTGTGGGTCTGTCAACTCACCTGTCCACCACTCTACCTGTGGGTCTGTCTGCTCACCTGTCCACCACTCTACCTGTGGGTCTGTCAACTCACCTGTCCACCACTCTACCTGTGGGTCTGTCTGCTCACCTGTCCACCACTCTACCTGTGGGTCTGTCTGCTCACCTGTCCACCACTCTACCTGTGGGTCTGTCAACTCACCTGTCCACCACTCTACCTGTGGGTCTGTCAACTCACCTGTCCACCACTCTACCTGTGGGTCTGTCTGCTCACCTGTCCACCACTCTACCTGTGGGTCTGTCTGCTCACCTGTCCACCACTCTACCTGTGGGTCTGTCAACTCACCTGTCCACCACACTACCTGTGGGTCTGTCTGCTCACCTGTCCACCACTCTACCTGTGGGTCTGTCTGCTCACCTGTCCACCACTCTACCTGTGGGTCTGTCTGCTCACCTGTCCACCACTCTACCTGTGGGTCTGTCTGCTCACCTGTCCACCACACTACCTGTGGGTCTGTCTGCTCACCTGTCCACCACTCTACCTGTGGGTCTGTCTGCTCACCTGTCCACCACTCTACCTGTGGGTCTGTCAACTCACCTGTCCACCACTCTACCTGTGGGTCTGTCAACTCACCTGTCCACCACTCTACCTGTGGGTCTGTCTGCTCACCTGTCCACCACTCTACCTGTGGGTCTGTCTGCTCACCTGTCCACCACACTACCTGTGGGTCTGTCTGCTCACCTGTCCACCACTCTACCTGTGGGTCTGTCTGCTCACCTGTCCACCACACTACCTGTGGGTCTGTCTGCTCACCTGTCCACCACTCTACCTGTGGGTCTGTCTGCTCACCTGTCCACCACTCTACCTGTGGGTCTGTCTGCTCACCTGTCCACCACTCTACCTGTGGGTCTGTCTGCTCACCTGTCCACCACTCTACCTGTGGGTCTGTCTGCTCACCTGTCCACCACTCTACCTGTGGGTCTGTCAACTCACCTGTCCACCACTCTACCTGTGGGTCTGTCTGCTCACCTGTCCACCACTCTACCTGTGGGTCTGTCTGCTCACCTGTCCACCACTCTACCTGTGGGTCTGTCTGCTCACCTGTCCACCACTCTACCTGTGGGTCTGTCTGCTCACCTGTCCACCACACTAGCCGCTTTGATCCTGTCGATGACGATGACCTGTTTGTTCCTGTGGGTGGCGGTTGTCAAGGTGATACCCAGAGCCGCCCCAGGTGACTTGGCGATCTCCACCAATAGGGGACCAGACACATTCGTCACAGTATCTGAAAGGTCACAGATAAAGTTTGAAAGAATACGGTTGCAGGCTTTAAAAGAAATGAGGTTGTGTCGCAGTTTTGGCAGAATAATTCTCACAATACCCATGCAATGCATATCTTATGGATAGTTAGACACAAAAATAACTGTTGCAGTTTAAACTTTTAATTCCTGCAGCTCTATGATGACTACGATATGGCATTCAGAGTCCACCTCCCAGAAATGTATTACAATGAGAGGTTAACAGCAGGACATGGGACAATTAGCTGTCATTATGGTCCAGGAAAGTTCAGTTCCAGCACTTGAGGACTGAAGTGATTTTATTTTTTACCTGATTTACCATAATTGGTCAATTACTGTCATTTTATTTTTTTACCTTTATTTAACTAGGCAAGTCAGTTAAGAACAAATTCTTATTTTCAATGACGGCCTAGGAACAGTGGGTTAACTGCCTGTTCAGGGGCAGAACGACAGATTTGTACCTTGTCAGAAGGTCAGAAGGTACAAACTTGCAACCTTCCGGTTACTAGTCCAACGCTCTAACCACTTGGCTACCCTGCCGTATTCAATGACCAGAGTGTTTTGTCCACTCATCTGGTGTCCACTCTGGTGTCCACTCTGGTGTCCACTCATCTGGTGTCCACTCTGGTGTCCACTCATCTGGTGTCCACTCATCTGGTGTCCACTCTGGTGTCCACTCATCTGGTGTCCACTCATCTGGTGTCCACTCTGGTGTCCACTCTGGTGTCCACTCTGGTGTCCACTCATCTGGTGTCCACTCTGGTGTCCACTCTGGTGTCCACTCATCTGGTGTCCACTCTGGTGTCCACTCATCCGGTGTCCACTCTGGTGTCCACTCTGGTGTCCACTCATCTGGTGTCCACTCTGGTGTCCACTCTGGTGTCCACTCATCTGGTGTCCCAGGTCGGAATCCCTGATTAGTGGGGAAGGATGGAGAATAGCAGAATTGTGGCCAGGAAAATACAGCTATTGAATAGCGCATTTTTTACACTATACTGTGATAGTTGATAATTGTAATCTGTAATATTGGAGAAAGTTTGGAGGAGAAAGAGACAACAGCTGCTGTTTCCCTTGTCTCCTTCCTAAGCCATAGAGATCTGGGGCGGCAGGTAACCTAGTGCTGGGCCAGTAACCAAAATGTTACTGGTTCGAATCCCTGAGCCGACGAGGTGAACAATCTGTCGATGTGCCCTTGAGCAAGGCTCTTAACCCTAATTGCTCTGGATAAGAGTGTCTGGTAAATGACTCCAATGTAAATCTGCAGCTAGCTAAGTGTATGAACCATTTAATCGATAGAGGGGATTATGTTCTGCAGGTTTGATATATGAAGAGAGCACGCAAACTTTTGTAACAGAGCTAGTCTGCCTTGGACCCAGCCACAGTAGTTCACTATACCAAGCCAGAGAACACTGTGTAGAGGGAAACTGGGGGCTGTAGTTCTCCCTGTTGCAGCCAAAGTAGTTCACTATACCAAGCCAGAGAACACTGTGTAGAGGGAGACTGGGGGCTGTAGTTCTCCCTGTTGCAGCCAAAGTAGTTCACTATACCAAGCCAGAGAACACTGTGTAGAGGGAAACTGGGGACTGTAGTTCTCCCTGTTGCAGCCAAAGTAGTTCACTATACCAAGCCAGAGAACCCTGTGTAGAGGGAGACTGGGGGCTGTAGTTCTCCCTGTTGCAGCCAAAGTAGTTCACTATACCAAGCCAGAGAACACTGTGTAGAGGGAGACTGGGGGCTGTAGTTCTCCCTGTTGCAGCCAAAGTAGTTCACTATACCAAGCCAGAGAACCCTGTGTAGAGGGAGACTGGGGGCTGTAGTTCTCCTTGCTCCAGTGTCCAGTGGTTTAGGCTGGCTAGGGCGGGCTGGGGGCCAAGTTGGGCTGGAAAAGAGTCCGGCAACACTGGGTAACCACTTCACCTTCAATACAGGGAGGAGCTCAAAGGTCGCCAACCCTGCCACTCAGAAAACCTGCTGTTTGAGATTCAGAAATAAAAGGAAACGAGACCAGAGACAGTCTGAGAGCAGAAGGAGTACCACTAAACTTCCTGTCTGAGAAGAAATAACACAATGTTTCTCCAGGAGGGACACAGACCCCAGATACCTTCTCTTGATGAGGGACACAGACCCCAGATACCTTCTCTTGATGAGGGACACAGACCCCAGATACCTTCTCTTGATGAGGGACACAGACCCCAGATACCTTCTCTTGATGAGGGACACATACCCCAGATACCTTCTCTTGATGAGGGACACAGACCCCAGATACCTTCTCTTGATGAGGGACACAGACCCCAGTTACCTTCTCTTGATGAGGGACACAGACCCCAGATACCTTCTCTTGATGAGGGACACAGACCTCAGATACCTTCTCGTGATGAGGGACACAGACCCCAGATACCTCCTCTTGATGAGGGACACAGACTCCAGAAAACTTCTCTTGATGAGGGACACAGACCCCAGATATCCCCTCTTGATGAGGGACACAGACCCCAGATACCTTCTCTTGATGAGGGACACAGACACCAGATACCTCATCTTGATGAGGGACACAGACCCCAGATACCTTCTCTTGATGAGGGACACAGACCCCAGATACCTTCTCTTGATGAGGGACACAGACCCCAGATACCTTCTCTTGATGAGGGACACAGACCCCAGTTACCTTCTCTTGATGAGGGACACAGACCCCAGATACCTTCTCTTGATGAGGGACACAGACCTCAGATACCTTCTCTTGATGAGGGACACAGACCCCAGATACCTTCTCTTGATGAGGGACACAGATCCCAGATACCTTCTCTTGATGAGGGACACAGACACCAGATACCTCATCTTGATGAGGGACACAGACCCCAGATACCTTCTCTTGATGAGGGACACAGACCCCAGTTACCTTCTCTTGATGAGGGACACAGACCCCAGATACCTTCTCTTGATGAGGGACACAGACACCAGATACCTCATCTTGATGAGGGACACAGACACCAGATACCTTCTCTTGATGAGGGACACAGACCCCAGTTACCTTCTCTTAATGAGGGACACAGACCCCAGATACCTTCTCTTGATGAGGGACACAGACCCCAGATACCTTCTCTTGATGAGGGACACAGACCCCAGATACCTTCTCTTGATGAGGGACACAGACCCCAGATACCTTCTCTTGATGAGGGACACAGACCCCAGTTACCTTCTCTTGATGAGGGACACAGACCCCAGATACCTTCTCTTGATGAGGGACACAGACCTCAGATACCTTCTCTTGATGAGGGACACAGACCCCAGATACCTTCTCTTGATGAGGGACACAGATCCCAGATACCTTCTCTTGATGAGGGACACAGACACCAGATACCTCATCTTGATGAGGGACACAGACCCCAGATACCTTCTCTTGATGAGGGACACAGACCCCAGTTACCTTCTCTTGATGAGGGACACAGACCCCAGATACCTTCTCTTGATGAGGGACACAGACACCAGATACCTCATCTTGATGAGGGACACAGACACCAGATACCTTCTCTTGATGAGGGACACAGACCCCAGTTACCTTCTCTTAATGAGGGACACAGACCCCAGATACCTTCTCTTGATGAGGGACACAGACCCCAGATACCTTCTCTTGATGAGGGACACAGACCACAGATACCTTCTCTTGATGAGGGACACAGACCCCAGATACCTTCTCTTGATGAGGGACACAGACCCCAGATACCTTCTCTTGATGAGGGACACAGACCCCAGTTACCTTCTCTTGATGAGGGACACAGACCCCAGATACCTTCTCTTGATGAGGGACACAGACCTCAGATACCTTCTCTTGATGAGGGACACAGACCCCAGATACCTTCTCTTGATGAGGGACACAGATCCCAGATACCTTCTCTTGATGAGGGACACAGACACCAGATACCTCATCTTGATGAGGGACACAGACCCCAGATACCTTCTCTTGATGAGGGACACAGACCCCAGTTACCTTCTCTTGATGAGGGACACAGACCCCAGATACCTTCTCTTGATGAGGGACACAGACCCCAGATACCTTCTCTTGATGAGGGACACAGACCCCAGATACCTTCTCTTGATGAGGGACACAGACCCCAGATACCTTCTCTTGATGAGGGACACAGACACCAGATACCTTCTCTTGATGAGGGACACAGATCCCAGATACCTCCTCTTGATGAGGGACACAGATCCCAGATACCTCCTCTTGATGAGGGACACAGATCCCAGATACCTTCTCTTGATGAGGGACACAGACCCCAGATACCTTCTCTTGATGAGGGACACAGATGTTCAAGTGTCGACTAGTTTAACTAAAAGATGTTGAGCTGAGGGCAGGCTGGGACTTGCTGGTCCTGACTGGTACATATACAGTATATTTAGACTGGTACAGACTGGTAATGGTATTTTTCCCACTGTTAGTTCAAGTGAAGCTTGTAGTCCCTGAAGTGTCTGGGGTCTGTTGAGTCAATATACATGAATAGACAGTCAGGTATCAAAGTCCTGCAGCCCAGGTAGGCAGGTGCTGTCTGGTATTCTCCCCCTGGCTGGTTCCAGGTGAAGAAAGTCAGTGAAGTGACTGGGATTTATTATTAAGTCTAGTTGCTTCCCTTATCCACTTTGTTTCACATTTCAGTGAAGTTAGAGACTATAAACAAATAAACACACACTGTCTGGGATCCCAACACATTACTATAAACAAATAAACACACACTGTCTGGGATCCCAACACATTACTATAAACAAATAAACACACTGTCTGGGATCCCAACACATTACTATAAACAAATAAACACACACTGTCTGGGATCCCAACACATTACTATAAACAAATAAACACACTGTCTGGGATCCCAACACATTACTATAAACAAATAAACACACTGTCTGGGATCCCAACACATTACTATAAACAAATAAACACACTGTCTGGGATCCCAACACATTACTATAAACAAATAAACACACTGTCTGGGATCCCAACACATTACTATAAACAAATAAACACACGGTCTGTGATCCCAACACATTACTATAAACAAATAAACACACACTGTCTGGGATCCCAACACATTACTACTCACTATCCACTTTGTTTCACATTTCAGTGAAGTTAAAGACTATAAACAAATAATATTCAGCCTGGAAGACACAAAATAAGCTGACATTGTTTATTTATTTCTCCAGCAGAGTGTGAACTCTGATAGAGATAGAATGACTAGAATAGAATACATTATATTTTGGACGGTTTCTCTTACCCATGATAGAGACGTCATACTCGATCTGTAGGAGGGCCTCCTGACCACACTGGTTGAGCACGGCGAGGGCATCCCTGTGGTTGGCACTGTGGAGGGGCACCCCGTCTACACACATCAGACGATCCCCCGGCTTCAGGCTACCCTCTCTGAAGTAGGACGGGGGGGGGCAGGTAGAGGCAGAGGAGAGAGAGGAAGGGAGAAGAGAGAGACACACATGGAGAGGGGAGACACAGGAAGGTAGAGAAAGAGAAATGGTACAGATGGGCAGAGAAGAAGAAGGGGTCACTGTTATTTGGATCAATAAACAAGGATAGATGAACTAGTAAATCCAGATTTTGTGCCTGACCATGTGACCTGACCAGGGATGTAATACAAGACATATGGTGGCAGATGCATCCTTTTCAGAGTTCATAACAACTTCCTTGTTGTAAAAGGAGTAAATGAAGATGGCTTCTATCCAACCCAAGCTATCTAAAATGACTTTTATACAACTGTCAGGCGTTTTGTGACATTTGACCACAGTCCTAGGAGACAACAGAGGAGACAACAGAGGAGACACAAAGGAAGGCTGACTGTGTCACACCCTAATCTATTTCACCTGTCTTTGTGATTGTCTCCACCCCCCCTTCAGGTGTCGCCCATCTTCCCCATTATCCCCTGGGTATTTATACCTGTGTTCTCCGTTTGTCTGTTGCTAGTTCGTCTTGTTTGTCAAGTCGACCAGCGGTTTTGTCTCAGCTCCTGCTTTTATCAGTCTCTCTAATTCTCACCCTCCTGGTTTTGACCCTTGCCTGTCCTGACTCTGAGCCCGCCTGCCTGGTCACACTGCCTGACCCTGAGCCTGCCTGCCGTCCGGTACCGTTGCCCCACTTCTGGTTTACTGACCCCTTGACCTGTCTATTGCCCCTGTTGCATTATTAAACCCTTGTTAACTCAACGTTGTCTGCATCTGGGTCTTACCTTCATACCTGATAGACTGAACCAAAGACAGAGATGGAAGATGTCTCAGACAGTCACAGCCTACATAACAGCCGTGTAGTTGAGCGAGAGAGAGAGAGAGAGAGAGAGAGAGAGAGATGCGGGGAGTGAGAGAGTGAGCAAAGGACAGAGGGAAGGAGAGATGGAGGGAGGGAGAATCATGGCATATTCTCTTCCACTTTCTGCATCCTGTCACATTGTGTTCAAGGGACCTCCTCTCCAACAATGTTCTTCCCCTCATCTCTCTCCTTCTACCCACTCCTCTCTCTCCTTCTACCCCTCCTCTCTCTCTCCTTCTACTCCCCTCTCTCTCCTCCTACCCCTCCTCTCTCTCTCCTTCTACTCCCCTCTCTCTCCTTCTACCCCTCCTCACTCTCTCCTTCTACCCCTACCCCTCCTCTCTCTCTCCTTCTACTCCCCTCTCTCTCCTTCTACCCCTCCTCACTCTCTCCTTCTACCCCTACCCCTCCTCTCTCTCTCTCCTTCTACCCCTCCTCTCTCTCTCCTTCTACCCCTCCTCTCTCTCTCCTTCTACCTACTCCTCTCTCTCCTTCTACCCCTTCCTCCCCTCTCCCTCTCCTCCTACCTCTACCTTTCCTCTGTCTACTCGATCCCTCGCTCTCTATCTCTCACACACTCTCTCACTTCAGCATCGGCTGAAATTTCTCATCCCTCGTATTTTACCCTCGTACTCTCCTTCTACCCACTCCTCTCTCTCCTTCTACCCCTCCTCTCTCTCTCCTTCTACTCCCCTCTCTCTCCTCCTACCCCTCCTCTCTCTCTCCTTCTACTCCCCCTCTCTCTCCTTCTACCCCTCCTCACTCTCTCCTTCTACCCCTACCCCTCCTCTCTCTCTCCTTCTACTCCCCTCTCTCTCCTTCTACCCCTCCTCACTCTCTCCTTCTACCCCTACCCCTCCTCTCTCTCTCCTTCTACCCCTCCTCTCTCTCTCCTCCTACCCCTCCTCTCTCTCTCCTTCTACCTACTCCTCTCTCTCCTTCTACCCCTTCCTCCCCCCTCTCTCTCCTCCTACCTCTACCTTTCCTCTGTCTACTCGATCCCTCGCTCTCTATCTCTCACACACTCTCTCACTTCAGCGTCGGCTGAAATTTCTCATCCCTCGTATTTTACATGTGGGTGTGAAGAGTGAAAACATATTCATATGTAACTAGCACCAGCCGACATATTCAGGAGACATATTCATTTTCAATATCCCTCTCAGCCAAACCCACACAGAAAAATGTAACACAGGTCCTGTCTCAAATGACACCAGTAGTGCACTACATATGCACCCTACATAGCAGTGCACTATAACATATAGTACCAGTCAAAGGTTTGGACACACCGACTCATTCAAGGGTTTCTCTTTATTTTTTAAACTATTTTCTTCATTGTAGAATAATAGTGAAGACATATATTCCATATATGGTACTTCATAGTTTTGATGTATTCACTATTATACTGCATGTATGTAGAAAATAGTAAAAATAAAGAATAAAGAAATGAGTAGGTGTACTGTAGCTCCAGCTGACCCTGTGCTCCTCTGTGCTCCTCCAGCTGACCCTGTGCTCCTCTAGCTGACCCTGTGCTCCTCTGTGCTCCTCTAGCTGACCCTGTGCTCCTCTAGCTGACCCTGTGCTCCTCTAGCTGACCCTGTGCTCTAGATGACCCTGTGCTCTAGCTGACCCTGTGCTCCTCTAGCTGACCCTGTGCTCTAGCTGACCCTGTGCTTCTCTGTGCTCTAGCTGACCCTGTGCTCTAGCTGACCCTGTGCTCCTCTGTGCCCCCTGCTGACCCTGTGATCCTCTGTGCTCCAGCTGACCCTGTGCTCTAGCTGACCCTGTGCTAAATCTGACCCTGTGCTCCTCTGTGCTCCTCTAGGTGACCCTGTGCTCCTCTAGCTGACCCTGTGATCCTCTGTGCTCCTCTAGCTGACCCTGTGCTCTAGCTGACCCTGTGCTCCTCTGTGCCCCCTGCTGACCCTGTGATCCTCTGTGCTCCAGCTGACCCTGTGCTCTAGCTGACCCTGTGCTAAATCTGACCCTGTGCTCCTCTGTGCTCCTCTAGGTGACCCTGTGCTCCTCTGTGCTCCAGCTGACCCTGTGCTCTAGCTGACCCTGTGCTAAATCTGACCCTGTGCTCCTCTGTGCTCCTCTAGGTGACCCTGTGCTCCTCTGTGCTCCAGCTGACCCTGTGCTCTAGCTGACCCTGTGCTAAATCTGACCCTGTGCTCCTCTGTGCTCCTCTAGCTGACCCTGTGCTCCTCTGTGCTCTAGCTGACCCTGTGATCCTCTGTGCTCCAGCTGACCCTGTGCTCTAGCTGACCCTGTGCTCTAGCTGACCCTGTGCTCCTCTGTGCTCTAGCTGACCCTGTGATCCTCTGTGCTCCAGCTGACCCTGTGCTCTAGCTGACCCTGTGCTATAGCTGACCCTGTGCTCCTCTGTGCTCCTCTAGCTGACCCTGTGCTCATCTAGCTGACCCTGTGCTCTAGCTGACCCTGTGCTCCTCCAGCTGACCCTTTGCTCCTCTGTGCTCCTCCAGCTGACCCTGTGCTCTCGCTGACCCTGTGTTCCTCTGTGCCCCCTGCTGACCCTGTGATCCTCTGTGCTCCAGCTGACCCTGTGCTCTAGCTGACCCTGTGCTAAATCTGACCCTGTGCTCCTCTCTGTGCTCCTCTAGCTGACCCTGTGCTCCTCTGTGCTCCAGCTGACCCTGTGCTCTAGCTGACCCTGTGTTCCTCTAGCTGACCCTGTGCTAAAGCTGACACTGTGATCCTCTGTGATCTAGCTGACCCTGTGCTCTAGCTGACCCTGTGCTCCTCTGTGCTCTAGCTGACCCTGTGATCCTCTGTGCTCCAGCTGACCCTGTGCTCTAGCTGACCCTGTGCTCTAGCTGACCCTGTGCTCCTCTGTGCTCCTCTAGCTGACCCTGTGCTAAAGCTGATACTGTGCTCCTCTGTGCTCATCTAGCTGACCCTGTGCTAAAGCTGACCCTGTGTTCCTCTGTGCCCCCTGCTGACCCTGTGATCCTCTGTGCTCCAGCTGACCCTGTGCTCTAGCTGACCCTGTGCTAAATCTGACCCTGTGCTCCTCTCTGTGCTCCTCTAGCTGACCCTGTGCTCCTCTGTGCTCCAGCTGACCCTGTGCTCTAGCTGACCCTGTGTTCCTCTAGCTGACCCTGTGCTAAAGCTGACACTGTGATCCTCTGTGATCTAGCTGACCCTGTGCTCTAGCTGACCCTGTGCTCCTCTGTGCTCTAGCTGACCCTGTGATCCTCTGTGCTCCAGCTGACCCTGTGCTCCTCCAGCTGACCCTGTGCTCCTCTGCTCCTCCAGCTGATCCTGTGCTCTAGCTGACCCTGTGCTCCTCTGTGCTCTTGCTGACCCAGTGCTCTAGCTGACCCTGTGCTCTAGCTGACCCTGTGCTCCTCTGTGCTCTAGCTGACCTTGTGCTCTAACTGACCCTGTGCTCTATCTGACCCTGTGCTCTAGCTGACCCTGTGCTCCTCTGTGCTCTAGCTGACCTTGTGCTCTAACTGACCCTGTGCTCTAGCTGACCCTGTGCTCTAGCTGACCCTGTGCTCTTGCTGACCCTGTGCTCTAGCTGACCCTGTGCTCTAGCTGACCCTGTGCTCTAGCTGACTCTGTGCTCCTCTGTGCTCCTCTTTGCTCTAGCTGACCCTGTGCTCCTCCAGCTGACCCTGTGCTCTAGCTGACCCTGTGCTCCTCTGTGCTCCAGCTGACCCTGTGCTCCTCCAGCTGACCCTGTGCTCTAGCTGACCCTGTGCTCCTGGGGAATAAGGTGTCACACCATGATCCACATCACCTGTCTGCAGGACCTCCTGGTCTGACGTATGTCACCACTAGGGGGCGAGATTTGTTCCAGTCTTCGTGTGAGCCCCCTGAAACATCACATTAAACAAATTAAACACTTGAGGAAATGGTTTGGTTATACAGTATGACATCACTTTTAATAGGGCATCTGCCTGACCAACATCAATTTGGTCCTGTGTGGCCCAGTTGGTAGAGCATGGTGCTTGCAACGCTAAGGATCATGGGTTCGAATCCCACTGAGGGCCACCCATATGACTGTAAGTTGGAGAAAGCGTCAGCTAAACGGCATTTCTTATATTATATACAGTATATTAATTTGCATCAAAACTGTTGTGTAATAAAAGTATGCATTGAAGAGTCTCAAGAATATTTCACTAATCTTTTAGGCCACCCACAGTTAAAACAAGTCTGCCATGCTAACTGTGCTGTAAACGTTGGATTGATTTCCCTACAGCCTAAATTACTTTGTCTTTTATTGATCTGTGGATGGCGTTGTTAAGAAATGAGCATTTCCAATCGGTGGAATAGCTGAGGCTATTTTAAATTCACTTCGAGTTCTTTCTTTATGGGTCAGCTGTGACTGAAACACAATCAACCTAGACTGTAGTGGAAACGGTCAGGTTTGTCTGTGTAAATGCAGGGGTGTCAAACTCATTCCGCGGAGTGCCCGAGTGTCTGCGGGTTTTTTGATTTTTCCATTCAATTAAGACCTAGACAACCAGGTGACGGGAGTTTCTCACTAATTAGTGACCTTAATCCATCAATCAAGTACAAGGGTGGAGCGAAAACCTGCAGACACTCGGCCCTCCGTGGAGTTTGACACATGTTGTGAAATGAATGTATAGGGTGCATCCCAAATGGCACTCTATTCCCTTCATAGTGCACTACTTTAGACCAGAGTCCATAGGGAATAGGGTGCACTACATTAGACCAGAGTCCATAGGGAATAGGGTGCACCGCATATAGGGAATAGGGTGCACTACGTTTGACCAGAGCCCATAGGGAATAGGGTGCACTACATTTGACCAGAGCCCAGAGTGTAGTATACATAGTATAGTATACATAGTGTAGTATGCATAATTTAGTATGCATAGTGTAGTATACATAGTGTAGTATACATAGTGTAGTATACATAGTGTAGTATACATAGTGTAGTATACATAGTGTAGTATACATAGTGTAGTATGCATAGTGTAGTATACATAGTGTAGTATACATAGTGTAGTATACATAGTGTAGTATACATAGTGTAGTATGCATAATTTAGTATGCATAGTGTAGTATACATAGTGTAGTGTACATAGTGCAGTATGCATAATTTAGTATGTATAGTGTAGTATACATAGTGTAGTATGCATAGTTTAGTATACATAGTGTAGTATACATAGTGTAGTATACATAGTGTAGTATACATAGTGTAGTATACATAGTGTAGTATACATAGTGTAGTATACATAGTGTAGTATACATAGTGTAGTATACATAGTGTAGTATACATAGTGTAGTATACATAGTGTAGTATACATAGTTTAGTATGCATAGTTTAGTATACATAGTGTAGTATACATTGTGTAGTGTACATAGTGTAGTATACATAGTGTAGTATACATAGTGTAGTATACATAGTGTAGTATACATAGTGTAGTATACATAGTGTAGTACCTCTCATGACGAAGCCGAAGCTGGTCCCTTCTTTGTGCAAACATATCTCCATTGTCTTGGAAATCACACCTGAGGTACTGTCTGGTGCTGGGGGAGAGAGACAGAGAGAGAAAACTTTTGAAAAACTCCCATATCTACTGGGTGAAATTCCACAGTGTGCCATCACAGCAGCAAGATTTGTGACCTGTTGCCACGAGAAAAGGGCAACCAGTGAAGAACAAACACCATTGTAAATACAACCCATATTTATGCTTATTTATTTTATCTTGTGTCCTTTAGCCATTTGTACATTGTTAGAACACTGTATATATATATAATATGACATTTGTAATGTCTTTACTGTTTTGAAACTTCTGTATGTGTAATGTTTACTGTTAATTTTTGTTGTTTTTCACTTTATATATTCACTTTGTATGTTGTCTACCTCACTTGCTTTGGCAATGTTAACACATGTTTCCCATGCCAATAAAGCCCTTGAATTGAATTGAATTGAATTGAGAGACAGAGAGACAGCGAGAGAGACAGCGAGAGAGACAGCGAGAGAGACAGCGAGAGAGACAGAGAGACAGAGAGAGAGAGAGAGAGAGAGAGAGAGAGACAGCGAGAGAGACAGAGAGAGAGAGACAGCGAGACAGCGAGATAGAGAGAGACAGAGAGACCGCGAGAGAGACCACGAGAGAGACAGCGAGAGAGACAGAGAGACAGAGAGAGACAGAGAGAGACAGAGAGACAGAGAAAGACAGAGAGACAGAGAGAGAGAGACAGAGACAGCAAGAGAGAGACAGAGAGACAGAGAGACAGAGAAAGACAGAGAGAGAGACAGAGAGAGAGAGAGAGACAGAGAGAGACAGAGAGACAGAGAGAGACAGCGAGAGAGAGAGAGAGAGAGAGAGACAGAGAGACCGCGAGAGAGACAGAGACAGCAAGAGAGAGAGAGAGACAGAGACAGAGAGAGACAGAGAGACAGAGAAAGACAGAGAGACAGACAGAGAGAGAGACAGAGACAGCAAGAGAGAGACAGAGAGAGACAGAGAGAGAGAAAGACAGAGAGAGAGACAGAGAGAGAGAGAGAGACAGAGAGAGACAGAGAGACAGAGAGCGACAGAGAGACAGAGAGACAGAGAGAGACAGAGAGACAGAGAGAGACAGAGAGACAGAGAGAGACAGAAAAGACAGAGAGACAGAGAGAGAGAGGCTTATGAATGATGTCACCACCACTAAATCACAGGTTTTACTGGGCTCACTACCAGGAACCAGCGGACAGCAAAGATAAATAGACAGATTCATTATTACAAATTGGAAAGGTCAGGCAGAATCGGATAGGCTTGTAAAATTCAAGTGTCTGTTTTACTAGAATGGAAGGTCAGGGAACACACAGACCTCTTACTGGCAACCCTAATGCCAGACTGGCAGACCACATGACCTGAGCAGGTAAAACTCTAGGCAGTAGCTGATAACTGGGACCTGTAGTATTTCCCTGAGTAGGTCATGTGGTTGAGAAACTGTTCCAGATTGGTCCCTGCTCCCCTGGGCACTCCTATAGACCTGCGTTTAGATATCAGTAGTATTAGTAGAGTGGTAAAAGTGAAACTGGAAACACTTATCTCCCTCACTAGCTTTAAGCACCAACTGTCAGAGCAGCTCACAGATTACTGCACCTGTACATAGCCCACCTATAATTTAGCCCAAACAACTACCTCTTTCCCTACTGTATTTATTTTATTTATTTATTTTTGTTCCTTTGCACCCCATTATTTTTATTTCTACTTTGCACATTCTTCCATTGCAAATCTACCATTCAGTGTTTTACTTGCTATATTGTATTTACTTTGCTACCATGGCCTTTTTTTGCCTTTACCTCCCTTATCTCACCTCATTTGCTCACATCGTATATAGACTTGTTTATACTGTGTTATTGACTGTATGTTTGTTTTACTCCATGTGTAACTCTGTTGTTGTATGTGTCGAACTGCTTTGCTTTATCTTGGCTAGGTCGCAATTGTAAATGAAAACTTCTTCTCAACTTGTCTACCTGGTTAAATAAAGGTGTTCTCAACTTGTCTACCTGGTTAAATAAAGGTGAAATAAATAATAAAAACAAATAAAAAAGCTTGGCCTTTGATAGGTTGCATTTCAACATATTTGTATTCTTCTTCTCGGATCTACAGAGGTGCCTAACAGGTATAGGAGTTTGAATTCAGACCCAAGAACAATAGTCAGCCCCTCCTACCTGATGGGGGTAGTTCGTACTCCACTTCCAGGACAACTCGTTCTCCCACGTTCTTCAACAGACTGATGATCTCTTCGTGTCTCAGCTTAGTCAGGTTGATACCATTCACTGACTTAATGTAGTCGCCCACGTTCAACTGATCACTCCTAGGATAGGAACATATAGACATGGGTTGGTACGGTAGCCTAGTGGTAAGAGCGTTGGACTAGTAACCGAAAGGTTGTAAGTTCAAATCCCCGAGCTGACAAGGTACAAAATCTGTCGTTCTGCCCCTGAACAGGCAATTAACCCACTGTTTCTAGGCCATAATTGAAAATAGGAATTTGCTCTTAACTGACTTGCCTAGTAAAATAAAAAAAATAAAGTACATAAATGATCTAATATGATTGTCATCATTTTAGGTCAGGTTGATGCCATTGACTGACTTACAACATTATCTAGTTGATACAACATTATCTAGTTGATCACTCATTAGACATGACCAGATATACAACATTATCTGGCTGATTACTCATTAGACAGGACCAGAGATACAACATTATCTAGCTGATCACTCATTAGACAGGACCATACTGTAGATACAACATTATCTAGTTGATCACTCATTAGACAGGACCAGAGATACAACATTATCTAGCTGATCACTCATTAGACAGGACCAGAGATACAACATTACCTAGCTGATCCCTCACTAGACTGGACCAGAGATACAACATTATCTAGCTGATCACTCATTAGACAGGACCAGAGATACAACATTATCTAGCTGATCACTCATTAGACAGGGCCAGAGATACAACATTATCTAGCTGATCACTCACTAGACTGGACCAGAGATACAACATTATCTAGCTGATCACTCATTAGACAGGGCCAGAGATACAACATTATCTAGCTGATCACTCATTAGACAGGACCATACTGTAGATACAACATTATCTAGCTGATCACTCATTAGACAGGACCAGAGATACAACATTATCTAGCTGATCACTCATTAGACAGGGCCAGAGATACAACATTATCTAGCTGATCACTCATTAGACAGGACCATACTGTAGATACAACATTACCTAGCTGATCACTCATTAGACAGGACCAGAGATACAACATTATCTAGCTGATCACTCATTAGACATGACCAGAGATACAACATTATCTAGTATATCACTCATTAGACAGGACCATACTGTAGATACAACATTATCTAGCTGATCACTCATTAGACATGACCAGAGATACAACATTATCTAGCTGATAATAATATACACCTTTCATTAAACCATCACACCTTTCATTAAACCATCACACCTTTCATTAAACCTACAGGCTTCAGGATCCACGACAGATGAATAGCATGACGTTGGTTAGAATCTACTCTCAAAAAAAACAGAATTAGAAATCAACACTTTCCTAATCGATAACAATCAAACTCTATAGTTCCATCTATTCTACAACAATAACATTCTGGTTCCGAATTTAATCAAACTCTATAGTTTCATCTATTCTACAACAATAACATTCTGGTTCCGAATTCAATCAAACTCTATAGTTCCATCTATTCTACAACAATAACATTCTGGTTCCGAATTCAATCAAACTCTATAGTTCCATCTATTCTACAACAATAACATTCTGGTTCCGAATTCAATCAAACTCTATAGTTCCATCTATTCTACAACAATAACATTCTGGTTCCGAATTCCACACAGACAAACAGACAGGACCAGACAGAGTAGATCGATACGTTCTTTGTTGGTTGTGATTGCCAGGTAGATAACTTGTGGTTTGAAGTATTCAACTCCTCAGGAAAATAGTTTTTGTTGCTGCGTTTCTTACAGTAGGATTGTGAGGTAGAGAGTTTGAGAAAGGAGAGAGTTTGTCAACAAGTAAAGAGAATGTCAATCAAATATCCCATGTTACAAAGCCTAACACTCTACCACAGTACGACTGTGATTAACAATAAATTACATTTTGTTGGAAATATTGATCTATCTACTGTATATATACTAACAATATGATGTTGCTAGTTACTTTAACGTTCTAAATGAAATCAGAAAGCAAGCTCCTGTCTTCACATACACCCAGTAGATTAAACGACTCCTCATACACCCACTGGATTAAATTACTTCTCATACACCCACTAGATTAAAGGACTCCTCATAGACCCACTAGATTAAAGGACTACTCATACACCCACTAGATTAAAGTACTTGTCATACACCCACTAGGTTAAACGACATCTCATACACCCACTAGGTTAACCGACTTCTCATACGCCCACTAGGTTAACTGATTTCTCATACACCCACTAGATTAAAGGATTTCTCATACACCCACTAGATTAAAGGACTCCTCATAAACCCACTAGATTAAAGGACATCTCATACACCCACTAGATTATAGGACTTCTCATACACCCACTAGATTAACCGACGTCTCATACCCACTAGATTAAAGGACTCCTCATACACCCACTAGATTAAAGGACTTCTCATACACCCAATTAAAGGACTCCTCATACACCCACTAGATTAAAGGACTTTTCATACACCCACTAGATTAAAGGACTTCTCATACCCACTAGATTAAAGGACTTCTCATACCCACTAGATTAAAGGACGTCTCATACCCACTAGATTAAAGGACTCCTCATACACCCACTAGGTTAAAGGACTTCTCATACACCCACTAGATTAAAGGACTCCTCATACACCCACTAGATTAAAGGACTTCTCATACCCACTAGATTAAAGGACGTCTCATACCCACTAGATTAAAGGACAACTCATACCCACTAGATTAAAGGACTTCTCATACCCACTAGATTAAATGACTCCTCATACACCCACTAGATTAAAGGACTCCTAATACACCCACTAGATTAAAGGACTCCTCATACACCCACTAGATTAAAGTACTTTTCATACACCCATAAGGTTAAACGACATCTCATACACCCACTAGGTTAACCGACTTCTCATACGCCCACTAGGTTAACTGATTTCTCATACACCCACTAGATTAAAGGATTTCTCATACACCCACTAGATTAAAGGACTCCTCATACCCACTAGATTAAAGGACTTCTCATACCCACTAGATTAAAGGATGTCTCATACCCACTAGATTAAAGGACTCCTCATACACCCACTAGATTAAATGACTTCTCATACACCCACTAGATTAAAGGACTCCTCATACACCCACTAGATTAAAGGACTCCTCATACACCAACTATATTAAAGGAATTCTCATACACCCACTAGATTAAAGGACTCCTCATACACCCAGTAGAATAAAGGACTCCTCATACCCACTAGATTAAAGGACTTCTCATACCCACTAGATTAAAGGATGTCTCATACCCACTAGATTAAAGGACTCCTCATACACCCACTAGATTAAAGGACTTCTCATACACCCACTAGATTAAAGGACTCCTCCTACACCCACTAGATTAAAGGACTCCTAATACACCCACTAGATTAAAGGACTTCTCATACACCCAGTAGATTAAATGACTCCTCATACACCCACTAGATTAAAGGATTTCTCATACACCCACTAGATTAAAGGACTTCTCATACCCACTAGATTAAATGACTCCTCATACACCCACTAGATTAAAGGACTTCTCATACCCACTAGATTAAAGGACGTCTCATACCCACTAGATTAAAGGACTCCTCATACACCCACTAGATTAAATGACTTTTCATACAACCACTAGATTAAAGGACTTCTCATACACCCACTAGATTAAAGGACTCCTCATACACCCACTAGATTAAAGGACTCCTCATACCCACTAGATTAAAGGACGTCTCATACCCACTAGATTAAATGACTCCTCATACACCCACTAGATTAAATGACTTCTCATACACCCACTAGATTAAAGGACTCCTCATACACCCAGTAGATTAAATGACTCCTCATACACCCACTAGATTAAAGGACTTCTCATACACCCACTAGATTAAAGGACTCCTCAAACACACACTAGATTAAAGGACTCCTCATACACCATCTAGATTAAAGGACTTCTCATACACCCACTAGATTAAAGGACTCCTCATACACCCACTAGATTAAAGGACTTCTCATACACCCACTAGATAAAAGGACTCCTCATACCCACTAGATTAAAGGACTCCTTATACACCCACTAGATTAAAGGACTTCTCATACACCCAGTAGATTAAAGGACTCCTCATACACCCACTAGATTAAAGGACTCCTCATACACCCTCTAGATTAAAGGACTCCTCATACACCCATTAGGTTAAATGACTTCTCATACACCCACTAGATTAAAGGACTTCTCATACACCCACTAGATTAAAGGACTCCTCATACACCCAGTAGATTAAAGGACTCCTCATATCCACTAGATTAAAGGACTTCTCATACACCCACTAGATTAAAGGACTCCTCATACACCCAGTAGATTAAAGGACTCCTCATACCCACTAGATTAAAGGACTTCTCATACCCACTAGATTAAAGGACGTCTCATACCCACTAGATTAAAGGACTCCTCATACAACCACTAGATTAAAGGACTCCTCATACACCCACTAGATTAAAGGACTCCTCATACACCCACTAGATTAAAGGACTCCTCATACACCCACTAGATTAAAGGACTTCTCATACACCCAGTAGATTAAAGGACTCCTCATACACCCACTAGATTAAACTACTTCTCATACACCCACTAGATTAAAGGACTCCTCATATACCCACTAGATTAAAGGACTCCTCATACACCCACTAGATTAAAGGACTCCTCATACACCCACTAGATTAAAGGACGTCTCATACCCACTAGATTAAAGGACTCCTCATACACCCACTAGGTTAAAGGACTTCTCATACACCCACTAGATTAAAGGACTCCTCATACACCCACTAGATTAAAGGACTTCTCATACCCACTAGATTAAAGGACGTCTCATACCCACTAGATTAAAGGACAACTCATACCCACTAGATTAAAGGACTTCTCATACCCACTAGATTAAATGACTCCTCATACACCCACTAGATTAAAGGACTCCTAATACACCCACTAGATTAAAGGACTCCTCATACACCCACTAGATTAAAGTACTTTTCATACACCCATAAGGTTAAACGACATCTCATACACCCACTAGGTTAACCGACTTCTCATACGCCCACTAGGTTAACTGATTTCTCATACACCCACTAGATTAAAGGATGTCTCACACCCACTAGATTAAAGGACTCCTCATACCCACTAGATTAAAGGACTTATCATACCCACTAGATTAAAGGATGTCTCATACCCACTAGATTAAAGGACTCCTCATACACCCACTATATTAAAGGACTTCTCATACACCCAGTAGATTAAATGACTCCTCATACACCCACTAGATTAAAGGACTCCTCATACCCACTAGATTAAAGGACTTCTCATACACCCACTAGATTAAAGGACTCCTCATACACCCAGTAGAATAAAGGACTCCTCATACACCCACTAGATTAAAGGACTTCTCATACCCACTAGATTAAAGGATGTCTCATACCCACTAGATTAAAGGACTCCTCATACACCCACTAGATTAAAGGACTTCTCATACAACCACTAGATTAAAGGACTCCTCATACACCCACTAGATTAAAGGGCTCCTCATACACCCACTAGATTAAAGGACTTCTCATACACCCAGTAGATTAAATGACTCCTCGTACACCCACTAGATTAAAGGACTCCTCATACACCCACTAGATTAAAGGACTTCTCATACCCACTAGATTAAATGACTCCTCATACACCCACTAGATTAAAGGACTTCTCATACCCACTAGATTAAAGGACGTCTCATACCCACTAGATTAAAGGACTCCTCATACACCCACTAGATTAAATGACTTTTCATACAACCACTAGATTAAAGGACTTCTCATACACCCACTAGATTAAAGGACTCCTCATACACCCACTAGATTAAAGGACTCCTCATACCCACTAGATTAAAGGACGTCTCATACCCACTAGATTAAATGACTCCTCATACACCCACTAGATTAAATGACTTCTCATACACCCACTAGATTAAAGGACTCCTCATACACCCTCTAGATTAAAGGACTCCT
The DNA here is from genome assembly GCF_018296145.1 of Oncorhynchus tshawytscha. NCBI lineage: Eukaryota > Metazoa > Chordata > Actinopteri > Salmoniformes > Salmonidae > Oncorhynchus > Oncorhynchus tshawytscha. The sequence continues at coordinate 7,217,291 of NC_056430.1, read as the reverse complement.
CATACACCCATTAGGTTAAATGACTTCTCATACACCCACTAGATTAAAGGACTTCTCATACACCCACTAGATTAAAGGACTCCTCATACACCCAGTAGATTAAAGGACTCCTTATATCCACTAGATTAAAGGACTTCTCATACACCCACTAGATTAAAGGACTCCTCATACACCCAGTAGATTAAAGGACTCCTCATACCCACTAGATTAAAGGACTTCTCATACCCACTAGATTAAAGGACGTCTCATACCCACTAGATTAAAGGACTCCTCATACAACCACTAGATTAAAGGACTCCTCATACACCCACTAGATTAAAGGACTCCTCATACACCCACTAGATTAAAGGACTCCTCATACACCCACTAGATTAAAGGACTTCTCATACACCCACTAGATTAAAGGACTCCTCATACACCCACTAGATTAAATGACTTCTCATACACCCACTAGATTAAAGGACTCCTCATGAACCCACTAGATTAAAGGACTTCTCATACACCCAATTAAAGGACTCCTCATACACCCACTAGATTAAAGGACTTTTCATACACCCACTAGATTAAAGGACTTTTCATACACCCAGTAGATTAAAGGACACCTCATACCCACTAGATTAAAGGACTTCTCATACCCACTAGATTAAAGGACTTCTCATACACCCAGTAGATTAAAGGACTCCTCATACCCACTAGATTAAAGGACTTCTCATACCCACTAGATTAAAGGACGTCTCATACCCACTAGATTAAAGGACTCCTCATACACCCACTAGATTAAAGGACTCCTCATACACCCACTAGATTAAAGGACTCCTCATACACCCACTAGATTAAAGGACTCCTCATACACCCACTAGATTAAAGGACTCCTCATAAACCCACGAGATTAAAGGACTCCTCATACACCCACTAGGTTAAATGACTTCTCATACACCCACTAGATTAAAGGACTACTCATACACCCACTAGATTAAAGGACTTCTCATACACCCACTAGATTAAAGGACGTTTCATACACCCAGTAGATTAAAGGACTCCTCATACCTACTAGATTAAAGGACTTCTCATACCCACTAGATTAAAGGATGTCTCATACCCACTAGATTAAAGGACTCCTCATACACCCACTAGATTAAAGGACTCCTCATACACCCACCAGATTAAAGGATTTCTCATAGACCCACTAGATTAACCGACTTCTCATACACCCACGAGATTAAAGGACTTCTCATACCCACTAGATTAAAGGATGTCTCATACTCACTAGATTAAAGGACTCCTCATACACCCACTAGATTAAAGGACTTTTCATATACCCACTAGATTAAAGGACTTCTCATACACCCACTAGATTAAAGGACTCCTCATACACCCACTAGATTAAAGGACTCCTCATACACCCACTAGATTAAAGGACTTCTCATACACCCACTAGATTAAAGGACTCCTCATACACCCAGTAGATTAAAGGACTCCTCATACCCACTAGATTAAAGGACTTCTCATACACCCACTAGATTAAAGGACTCCTCATACACCCACTAGATTAAAGGACTCCTCATACACCCACTAGATTATAGGACTCCTCATACACCCACTAGATTAAAGGACTTCTCATACACCCAGTAGATTAAAGGACTCCTCATACCCACTAGATTAAAGGACTCCTTATACACCCACTAGATTAAAGGACTCCTCATATACCCACTAGATTAAAGGACTCCTCATACACCCACTAGATTAAAGGACTTTTCATACACCCAGTAGATTAAAGGACTCCTCATACCCACAAGATTAAAGGACTTCTCATACACACTAGATTAAAGGACTTTTCATACACCCACTACATTAAAGGACTCCTCATACCCACTAGATTAAAGGACTTCTCATACCCACTAGATTAAAGGATGTCTCATACCCACTAGATTAAAGGACTTCTCATACACCCACTAGATTAAATGACTCCTCATACACCCACTAGATTAAAGGACTCCTCATACACCCACTAGATTAAAGGACTCCTCATACACCCACTAGATTAAAGGACTTCTCATACACCCAGTAGATTAAATGACTCCTCATACACCCACTAGATTAAAGGACTTCTCATACACCCACTAGATTAAAGGACTCCTCATACACCCAGTAGATTAAAGGACTTTTCATACGCCCACTAGGTTAAAGGACTCCTCATATGCCCACTAGATTAAAGGACTTCTCATACACCCACTAGAGAAGACAGTGATGACAGATACACATGCTGACAGATCAACAATGCCAACAGGCTATTATGTTGCAATCTAGGATTCTCAACCTTTAGTGTCTTCCCACAGTCACCGTGAAGCACCATACGCCTGAACAGCGACACTAATCACACAATGAATACTGCTTTATTCTTTGGTACATTGCTCATTTAGCTGATATTGTATCTTCATTAAATATGCCAGTCATGAGATTAATTCAGATTTTAACATGTCCCACTTTCTTTACTCAGAGTAAATCAGCTTTGGATAAAATCCACTTTCTACATAAATTGTCAAGCTAAGGCTCAAGCACAGACAGTTGGCTTGCAGAGCATTTCAACTGTAAATTTCATCTGGGGAGGGTGGGGAAAGCCTGGGGGAAGACTTCTTCTAAAAGCCAGACAGGTCCGTCAGTAGATTTACACATAATGACAAAAGACTCTCTCTAGTCTTGGTCTTTTGTCATTATGTGTAAATCTACTGACGGACCTGCCTGACTCCTCATACACCCACTATATTAAAGGACTTCTCATACCCACTAGATTAAAGGACTCCTCATACCCACTAGATTAAAGGACTCCTCATACCCACTAGTTTAAAGGACTGCTCATACACCCACTAGATTAAAGGACGTCTCATACCCACTAGATTAAAGAACTCCTCATACCCACTAGATTAAAGGACGTCTCATACCCACTAGATTAAAGGACTCCTCATACCCACCAGATTAAAGGACTCCTCATACACCCACTAGATTAAAGGATGTCTCATACCCACTAGATTAAAGGACTCCTCATACCCACTAGATTAAAGTACTTCTCATACACCCACTAGATTAAAGGACTCCTCATACCCACTAGATTAAAGGACTCCTCATACCCACTAGATTAAAGGACTCCTCATACCCACTAGATTAAAGGACTTCTCATACACCCACTAGATTAAAGGACTTCTCATACACCCACTAGGTTAAATGACTCCTCATACACCCACTAGGTTAAAGGACTCCTCATACACCCACTAGATTAAAGGACTCCTCATACACCCACTAGATTAAAGGACTCCTCATACCCACTAGATTAAAGGACTCCTCATACACCCACTAGATTAATGGACTCCTCATACACCCAGTAGATTAAAGAACTCCTCATACACCCACTAGATTAAAGGACTCCTCATACACCCAGTAGATTAAAGGACTCCTCATACCCACTAGATTAAAGGACTTCTCATACACCCACTAGATTAAAGGATGTCTCATACCCACTAGCTTAAAGGACTCCTCATACCCACTAGATTAAAGGACTCCTCATACCCACTAGATTAAAGGACTTCTCATACACCCACTAGATTAAAGGACTTCTCATACACCCACTAGGTTAAATGACTCCTCATACACCCACTAGGTTAAAGGACTCCTCATACACCCACTAGATTAAAGGACTTCTCATACACCCACTAGATTAAAGGACTCCTCATACACCCACTAGATTAAAGGACTCCTCATACCCACTAGATTAATGGACTCCTCATACACCCACTAGATTAAAGGACTCCTCATACCCACTAGATTAATGGACTCCTCATACACCCAGTAGATTAAAGAACTCCTCATACACCCACTAGATTAAAGGACTCCTCATACACCCAGTAGATTAAAGGACTCCTCATACCCACTAGATTAAAGGACTTCTCATACACCCACTAGATTAAAGGACTCCTCATACCCACTAGATTAAATGACTCCTCATACCCACTAGATTAATGGACTCCTCATACACACACTAGGTTAAAGGACTCCTCATACCCACTAGGTTAAAGGACTCCTCATACACCCACTAGATTAAAGGACTCCTCATACCCATTAGATTAAAGGACTTCTCATACACCCACTAGATTAAAGGACTCCTCATACCCACTAGATTAATGGACTCCTCATACACACACTAGGTTAAAGGACTCCTCATACCCACTAGGTTAAAGGACTCCTCATACACCCACTAGATTAAAGACTTCTCATACACCCACTAGATTAAAGGACTCCTCATACCCACAAGGTTAAAGGACTCCTCATACCCACTAGGTTAAAGGACTCCTCATACACCCAATAGGTTAAAGGACTCCTCATACCCACTAGATTAAAGGACTTCTCATACACCCACTAGATTAAAGGACTTCTCATACACCCACTAGGTTAAATGACTCCTCATACACCCACTAGATTAAAGGACTCCTCATACCCACTAGATTAATGGACTCCTCATACACCCACTAGATTAAATGACTCCTCATACCCACTAGATTAAAGTACTCCTCATACCCACTAGATTAATGGACTCCTCATACACCCACTAGATTAAATGACTCCTCATACCCACTAGATTAAAGGACTCCTCATACCCACTAGATTAAAGGACTCCTCATAAACACTAGATTAAAGGACTTCTCATACACCCACTAGATTAAATGACTCCTCATACACCCACTAGGTTAAAGGACTCCTCATACCCACTAGGTTAAAGGACTCCTCATACACCCACTAGGTTAAAGGACTCCTCATACCCACTAGATTAAAGGACTTCTCATACACCCACTAGATTAAAGGACTTCTCATACACCCACTAGGTTAAATGACTCCTCATACACCCACTAGGTTAAAGGACTCCTCATACACCCACTAGATTAAAGGACTTCACATACACCCACTAGATTAAAGGACTCCTCATACACCCACTAGATTAAAGGACTCCTCATACACCCAGTAGATTAAATGACTCATCATACCCACTAGATTAAAGGACTCCTCATACACCCACTAGATTAAAGGACTCCTCATACCCACTAGATTAATGGACTCCTCATACACCCAGTAGATTAAAGAACTCCTCATACACCCACTAGATTAAAGGACTCTTCATACACCCAGTAGATTAAAGGACTCCTCATAACCACTAGATTAAAGGACTTCTCATACACCCACTAGATTAAAGGACTCCTCATACCCACTAGATTAAAGGACTTCTCAGACCCACTAGATTAAAGGACTCCTCAGACCCACTAGTTTAAAGGACTCCTCATATGCCCACTAGGTTAAAGGACTCCTCAGACCCACTACATTAAAGGACTCCTCAGACCCACTAGATTAAAGGACTCCTCGGACCCACTAGCTTAAAGGACTCCTCATACACCCACTAGATTAAAGGACTCCTCATACACCCACTAGATTAAAGGACTCCTCATACACCCAGTAGATTAAAGGATTCCTCATACCCACTAGATTAAAGGATGTCTCACACCCACTAGATTAAAGGACTCCTCATACCCACTAGATTAAAGGACTCCTCATACCCACTAGGTTAAAGGACTCCTCATACCCAGTAGGTTAAAGGACTCCTCATACCCAGTAGGTTAAAGGACTCCTCATACCCACTAGGTTAAAGGACTCCTCATACCCACTAGATTAAAGGACTTCTCATACACCCACTAGATTAAAGGACTCCTCATACCCACTAGATTAATGGACTCCTCATACACACACTAGGTTAAAGGACTCCTCATACCCACTAGGTTAAAGGACTCCTCATACCCACTAGGTTAAAGGACTTCTCATACCCAGTAGGTTAAAGGACTCCTCATACCCACTAGATTAAAGGACTCCTCATACCCACTAGGTTAAAGGACGTCTAAAACCCAGTAGATTAAAGGACTCCTCATACCCAGTAGGTTAAAGGACTCCTCATACCCAGTAGATTAAAGGGCTCCTCATACACCCACTTGATTAAAGGACTCCTCATACACCCACTAGATTAAAGGACTCCTCATACCCACTAGATTAATGGACTCCTCATACACACACTAGGTTAAAGGACTCCTCATACCCACTAGGTTAAAGGACTCCTCATACACCCACTAGATTAAAGACTTCTCATACACCCACTAGATTAAAGGACTCCTCATACCCACAAGATTAAAGGACTCCTCATACCCACTAGATTAAAGGACGTCTCATACCCACTAGATTAAAGGACTCCTCATACCCACTAGATTAAAGGACTCCTCATACCCACTAGATTAAAGGACTCCTCATACCCACAAGATTAGTGGACTCCTCATACACCCACTAGATTAAAGGACTCCTCATACCCACTAGATTAAAGGACTCCTCAGACCCACTAGATTAAAGGACTCCTCATACCCACTAGATTAAAGGACTCCTCATACACCCACTAGATTAAAGTACTTCTCATACACCCACTAGATTAAAGGACTCCTCATACACCCACTAGGTTAAAGGACGTCTCATACCCACTAGATTAAAGGACTCCTCATACCCACCAGATTAAAGGACTCCTCATACCCACCAGATTAAAGGACTCCTCAAACCCACCAGATTAAAGGACTCCTCATACCCACCAGATTAAAGGACTCCTCATACCCACCAGATTAAAGGACTCCTCATACCCACTAGATTAAAGGACTCCTCAGACCCACTAGGTTAAAGGATGTCTCATACCCACTAGATTAAAGGACTCCTCATACCCAGTAGATTAAAGGACTCCTCATACCCACTAGGGTAAAGGACTCCTCAGACCCACTAGGTTAAAGGATTCCTCATACCCACCAGATTAAAGGACTCCTCAGACCCACTAGGTTAAAGGACTCCTCATACCCACCAGATTAAAGGACTCCTCATACCCACCAGATTAAAGGACTCCTCATACCCACTAGATTAAAGGACTCCTCATACCCACTAGATTAAAGGACTCCTCATACCCACTAGATTAAAGGACTCCTCATACCCACAAGATTAGTGGACTCCTCATACACCCACTAGATTAAAGGACTCCTCATACCCACTAGATTAAAGGACTCCTCAGACCCACTAGATTAAAGGACTCCTCATACCCACTAGATTAAAGGACTCCTCATACCCACTAGATTAAAGTACTTCTCATACACCCACTAGATTAAAGGACTCCTCATACACCCACTAGGTTAAAGGACGTCTCATACCCACTAGATTAAAGGACTCCTCATACACCCACTAGATTAAAGTACTTCTCATACACCCACTAGATTAAAGGACTCCTCATACCCACTAGATTAAAGGACTCCTCATACCCACTAGATTAAAGGACTCCTCAGACCCACTAGATTAAAGGACTCCTCATACCCACTAGATTAAAGGACTCCTCATACCCACTAGATTAAAGGACTCCTCAGACCCACTAGATTAAAGGACTCCTCATACCCACTAGATTAAAGGACTCCTCATACACCCACTAGATTAAAGGACTCCTCATACACCCACTAGATTAAAGGACTCCTCATACCCACTAGATCAAAGGACTCCTCATACCCAATAGATTAAAGGACTCCTCATACCCACCAGATTAAAGGACTCCTCATACCCACTAGGTTAAAGGACTCCTCATACCCAGTAGGTTAAAGGACTCCTCATACCCAGTAGGTTAAAGGACTCCTCATACACCCACTTGATTAAAGGACTCCTCATACCCACTAGATTAAAGGACTCCTCATACCCACCAGATTAAAGGACTCCTCATACCCACTAGGTTAAAGGACTCCTCATACCCAGTAGGTTAAAGGACTCCTCATACCCAGTAGATTAAAGGACTCCTCATACACCCACTTGATTAAAGGACTCCTCATACACCCACTAGATTAAAGGACTCCTCATACACCCACTAGATTAATGGACTCCTCATACACACACTAGGTTAAAGGACTCCTCATACCCACTAGGTTAAAGGACTCCTCATACACCCACTAGATTAAAGACTTCTCATACACCCACTAGATTAAAGGACTCCTCATACCCACTAGATTAATGGACTCCTCATACACACACTAGGTTAAAGGACTCCTCATACCCACTAGGTTAAAGGACTCCTCATACACCCACTAGATTAAAGGACTCCTCATACCCACTAGATTAAAGGACTTCTCATACACCCACTAGATTAAAGGACTCCTCATACCCACTAGATTAATGGACTCCTCATACACACACTAGGTTAAAGGACTCCTCATACCCACTAGGTTAAAGGACTCCTCATACCCACTAGGTTAAAGGACTTCTCATACCAGTAGGTTAAAGGACTCCTCATACCCACTAGATTAAAGGACTCCTCATACCCACTAGGTTAAAGGACGTCTCAAACCCAGTAGATTAAAGGACTCCTCATACCCACTAGAATAAAGGACTCCGCATACCCACTAGATTAAAGGACTCCTCATACCCACTAGATTAGTGGACTCCTCATACACCCACTAGATTAAAGGACTCCTCATACCCACAAGATTAAAGGACTCCTCATACCCACTAGATTAAAGGACGTCTCATACCCACTAGATTAAAGGACTCCTCATACCCACTAGATTAAAGGACTCCTCATACCCACTAGATTAAAGGACTCCTCATACCCACAAGATTAGTGGACTCCTCATACACCCACTAGATTAAAGGACTCCTCATACCCACTAGATTAAAGGACTCCTCAGACCCACTAGATTAAAGGACTCCTCATACCCACTAGATTAAAGGACTCCTCATACACCCACTAGATTAAAGTACTTCTCATACACCCACTAGATTAAAGGACTCCTCATACACCCACTAGGTTAAAGGACGTCTCATACCCACTAGATTAAAGGACTCCTCATACCCACCAGATTAAAGGACTCCTCATACCCACCAGATTAAATGACTCCTCAAACCCACCAGATTAAAGGACTCCTCATACCCACCAGATTAAAGGACTCCTCATACCCACCAGATTAAAGGACTCCTCATACCCACTAGATTAAAGGACTCCTCAGACCCACTAGGTTAAAGGACGTCTCATACCCACCAGATTAAAGGACTCCTCATACCCAGTAGATTAAAGGACTCCTCATACCCACTAGGGTAAAGGACTCCTCAGACCCACTAGGTTAAAGGACTCCTCATACCCACCAGATTAAAGGACTCCTCAGACCCACTAGGTTAAAGGACTCCTCATACCCACCAGATTAAAGGACTCCTCATACCCACTAGATTAAAGGACTCCTCATACCCACTAGATTAAAGGACTCCTCATACCCACTAGGTTAAAGGACTCCTCATACCCACTAGGTTAAAGGACTCCTCAGACCCACTAGATTAAAGGACTCCTCATACCCACTAGATTAAAGGACTCCTCATACCCACTAGATTAAAGGACTCCTCATTCCCACTAGATTAAAGGACTCCTCATACCCACCAGATTAAAGGACTCCTCATACCCACTAGGTTAAAGGACTCCTCATACCCAGTAGGTTAAAGGACTCCTCATACCCAGTAGGTTAAAGGACTCCTCATGCAACCACTAGATTAAAGGACTCCTCATACACCCACTTGATTAAAGGACTCCTCATACACCCACTAGTTTAAAGGACTTCTCATACACCCACTAGATTAAAGGACTCCTCATACCCACTAGATTAATGGACTCCTCATACACACACTAGGTTAAAGGACTCCTCATACCCACTAGGTTAAAGGACTCCTCATACACCCACTAGATTAAAGACTTCTCATACACCCACTAGATTAAAGGACTCCTCATACCCACTAGATTAATGGACTCCTCATACACACACTAGGTTAAAGGACTCCTCATACCCAGTAGGTTAAAGGACTCCTCATACACCCACTAGATTGAAGGACTCCTCATACCCACTAGATTAAAGGACTTCTCATACACCCACTAGATTAAAGGACTCCTCATTTCCACTAGATTAATGGACTCCTCATACACACACTAGGTTAAAGGACTCCTCATACACACTAGGTTAAAGGACTCCTCATACCCACTAGGTTAAACGACTCCTCATACCCAGTAGGTTAAAGGACTCCTCATACCCACTAGGTTAAAGGACGTCTCAAACCCAGTAGATTAAAGTACTTCTCATACACCCACTAGATTAAAGGACTCCTCATACACCCACTAGGTTAAAGGACGTCTCATACCCACTAGATTAAAGGACTCCTCATACCCACCAGATTAAAGGACTCCTCATACCCACCAGATTAAAGGACTCCTCAAACCCACCAGATTAAAGGACTCCTCATACCCACCAGATTAAAGGACTCCTCATACCCACCAGATTAAAGGACTCCTCATACCCACTAGATTAAAGGACTCCTCAGACCCACTAGGTTAAAGGACGTCTCATACCCACCAGATTAAAGGACTCCTCATACCCAGTAGATTAAAGGACTCCTCATACACCCACTAGGGTAAAGGACTCCTCAGACCCACTAGGTTAAAGGACTCCTCATACCCACCAGATTAAAGGACTCCTCATACCCACTAGGTTAAAGGACTCCTCAGACCCACTAGATTAAAGGACTCCTCATACCCACTAGATTAAAGGACTCCTCATACACCCACTAGATTAAAGGACTTCTCATACACCCACTAGATTAAAGGACTCCTCATACCCACTAGATTAATGGACTCCTCATACACACACTAGGTTAAAGGACTCCTCATACACACTAGGTTAAAGGACTCCTCATACCCACTAGGTTAAACGACTCCTCATACCCAGTAGGTTAAAGGACTCCTCATACCCACTAGATTAAAGGACTCCTCATACCCACTAGGTTAAAGGACGTCTCAAACCCAGTAGATTAAAGGACTCCTCATACCCACTAGAATAAAGGACTCCGCATACCCACTAGATTAAAGGACTCCTCATACCCACTAGATTAGTGGACTCCTCATACACCCACTAGATTAAAGGACTCCTCATACCCACTAGATTAAAGGACTCCTCATACCCACTAGATTAAAGGACTCCTCATACCCACAAGATTAGTGGACTCCTCATACACCCACTAGATTAAAGGACTCCTCATACCCACTAGATTAAAGGACTCCTCAGACCCACTAGATTAAAGGACTCCTCATACCCACTAGATTAATGGACTCCTCATACACACACTAGGTTAAAGGACTCCTCATACCCACTAGGTTGAAGGACTCCTCATACACCCAATAGATTGAAGGACTCCTCATACCCACTAGATTAAAGGACTTCTCATACACCCACTAGATTAAAGGACTCCTCATACCCACTAGATTAATGGACTCCTCATACACACACTAGGTTAAAGGACTCCTCATACACACTAGGTTAAAGGACTCCTCATACCCACTAGGTTAAACGACTCCTCATACCCAGTAGGTTAAAGGACTCCTCATACCCACTAGGTAAAAGGACGTCTCAAACCCAGTAGATTAAAGGACTCCTCATACCCACTAGATTAGTGGACTCCTCATACACCCACTAGATTAAAGGACTCCTCATACCCACTAGATTAAAGGACTCCTCAGACCCACTAGATTAAAGGACTCCTCATACCCACTAGATTAAAGGACTCCTCATACCCACTAGATTAAAGGACTCCTCATACCCACTAGATTAAAGGACTCCTCATACCCACTAGATTAAAGGACTCCTCATACCCACTAGATTAAAGGACTCCTCATACCCACAAGATTAGTGGACTCCTCATACACCCACTAGATTAAAGGACTCCTCATACCCACTAGATTAAAGGACTCCTCAGACCCACTAGATTAAATGACTCCTCATACCCACTAGATTAAAGGACTCCTCATACACCCACTAGATTAAAGTACTTCTCATACACCCACTAGATTAAAGGACTCCTCATACCCACTAGATTAAAGGACTCATACACCCACTAGGTTAAAGGACGTCTCATACCCACTAGATTAAAGGACTCCTCATACCCACCAGATTAAAGGACTCCTCATACCCACCAGATTAAAGGACTCCTCAAACCCACCAGATTAAAGGACTCCTCATACACCCACCAGATTAAAGGACTCCTCATACACCCACTAGATTAAAGTACTTCTCATACACCCCCTAGATTAAAGGACTCCTCATACACCCACTAGGTTAAAGGATGTCTCATACCCACTAGATTAAAGGACTCCTCATACCCACCAGATTAAAGGACTCCTCATACCCACCAGATTAAAGGACTCCTCAAACCCACCAGATTAAAGGACTCCTCATACCCACCAGATTAAAGGACTCCTCATACCCACTAGGTTAAAGGACGTCTCAAACCCAGTAGATTAAAGGACTCCTCATACCCACTAGAATAAAGGACTCCGCATACCCACTAGATTAAAGGACTCCTCATACCCACTAGATTAGTGGACTCCTCATACACCCACTAGATTAAAGGACTCCTCATACCCACTAGATTAAAGGACTCCTCATACCCACTAGATTAAAGGACTCCTCATACCCACAAGATTAGTGGACTCCTCATACACCCACTAGATTAAAGGACTCCTCATACCCACTAGATTAAAGGACTCCTCAGACCCACTAGATTAAAGGACGTCTCATACCCACTAGATTAAAGGACTCCTCATACACACACTAGGTTAAAGGACGTCTCAGACCCAGTAGATTAAAGGACTCCTCATACCCACTAGGTTAAAGGACGTCTCATACCCACTAGATTAAAGGACTTCTCTTACCCACTAGGTTAAAGGACGTCTCAGGCCCAGTAGATTAAAGGACTCCTCATACCCACTAGGTTAAAGGACGTCTCATACCCACTAGATTAAAGGACTCCTCATACCCACTAGATTAAAGGACTCCTCAGACCCATTAGGTTAAAGGACGTCTCATACCCACCAGATTAAAGGACTCCTCATACCCAGTAGATTAAAGGACTCCTCAGACCCACTAGGTTAAAGGACTCCTCACACCCACCAGATTAAAAGACTCCTCACACCCACCAGATTAAATGACTCCTCAGACCCAGTAGGTTAAATGACTCCTCAGACCCACTAGGTTAAAGGACTCCTCAGACCCAGTGGGTTAAAGGACTCCTCAGACCCACTAGGTTAAAGGACTCCACAGACCCAACAGATTAAAGGACTCCTCAGACCCACCAGATTAAAGGACTCCTCATACACCCAATAGGTTAAAGGACTCCTCAGACCCACTAGATTAAAGGACGTCTCATACACCCACCAGATTAAAGGACTCCTCATACACCCACTAGATTAAAGGACTCCTCACACCCACTAGATTAAAGGACTCCTCATACACCCACCAGGTTAAAGGACTCCTCAGACCCACCAGGTTAAAGGACTCCTCAGACCAAGACTAGGTTAAAGGACTCCTCACACCCACCAGGTTAAAGGACTTCTCATACACCCACTAGGTTACAGGACTCGTCATACACCCACTAGGTTAAAGGACTCCTCAGACCCACTAGATTAAAGGACTCCTCATACACCCACTAGGTTAAAGGACGTCTCATATACCCACTAGATTAAAGGACTCCTCAGACACCCACTAGATTAAAGGACTCCTCAGACCCACTAGGTTAAAGGACTCCTCAGACACACTAGGTTAAAGGACTTCTCATACACCCACTAGGTTAAAGGACTCCTCATACACCCACTAGATTAAAGGACTCCTCATACACCCACTAGATTAAAGGACTCCTCATACCCACTAGGTTAAAGGACTCCTCATACCCACTAGATTAAAGGACTCCTCATACACCCACTAGGTTAAAGGACGTCTCATACCCACTAGATTAAAGTACTCCTCATACACCCAGTAGGTTAAAGGACTCCTCATACACCCACTAGATTAAAGGACTCCTCAGACCCACTAGATTAAAGGACTCCTCAGACCCACTAGATTAAAGGACTCCTCAGACCCACTAGGTTAAAGGACTTCTCATACCCACTAGATTAAAGGACTCCTCATACACCCACCAGGTTAAAGGACTCCTCATACACCCACCAGGTTAAAGGACTCCTCATACACCCACCAGGTTAAAGGACTCCTCATACCCACCAGGTTAAAGGACTCCTCAGACCCACCAGGTTAAAGGACTCCTCGCACCCACCAGGTTAAAGGACTCCTCAGACCCACCAGGTTAAAGGACTCCTCAGACCCACCAGGTTAAAGGACTCCTCAGACCCACCAGGTTAAAGGACTCCTCAGACCCAGTAGATTAAAGGACTCCTCAGACCCACTAGATTAAAGGACTCCTCATACCCACCAGATTAAAGGACTCCTCAGACCCACCAGATTAAAGGACTCCTCAGACTCACTAGGTTAAAGGACTTCTCATACACCCACTAGGTTAAAGGACTCCTCATACACCCACTAGATTAAAGGACTCCTCATACACCCACTAGATTAAAGGACTCTTCATACCCACTAGGTTAAAGGACTCCTCAGACCCACTAGGTTAAAGGACTCCTCATACACTCACTAGGTTAAAGGACTCCTCATACCCACAAGATTAAAGGACTCCTCATACACCCACTAGGTTAAAGGACGTCTCATACCCACTAGATTAAAGTACTCCTCATACACCCAGTAGGTTAAAGGACTCCTCATACACCCACTAGATTAAAGGACTCATCAGACCCACTAGATTAAAGGACTCCTCAGACCCACTAGATTAAAGGACTCATCAGACCCACTAGGTTAAAGGACTCCTCATACCCACTAGATTAAAGGACTCCTCATACACCCACCAGGTTAAAGGACTCCTCATACACCCACCAGGTTAAAGGACTCCTCATACCCACCAGGTTAAAGGACTCCTCAGACCCACCAGGTTAAAGGACTCCTCGCACCCACCAGGTTAAAGGACTCCTCACACCCACTAGATTAAAGGACTCCTCAGACCCACTAGGTTAAAGGACTCCTCATACCCACTAGATTAAAGGACTCCTCATACACCCACCAGGTTAAAGGACTACTCATACACCCACCAGGTTAAAGGACTCCTCAGACCCACCAGGTTAAAGGACTCCTCGCACCCACCAGGTTAAAGGACTCCTCAGACCCACCAGGTTAAAGGACTCCTCAGACCCACCAGGTTAAAGGACTCCTCAGACCCACCAGGTTAAAGGACTCCTCAGACCCAGTAGATTAAAGGACTCCTCAGACCCACTAGATTAAAGGACTCCTCATACCCACCAGATTAAAGGACTCCTCAGACCCACTAGATTAAAGGACTCCTCAGACCCACCAGATTAAAGGACTCCTCAGACCCACCAGATTAAAGGACTCCTCATACCCACCAGGTTAAAGGACTCCTCATACCCACTAGGTTAAAGGACTCCTCAGACCCTCTAGATTAAAGGACTCCTCAGACCCACCAGATTAAAGGACTCCTCAGACCCACCAGATTAAAGGACTCCTCATACCCACTAGATTAAAGGACTCCTCGTACCCACTAGATTAAAGGACTCCTCAGACCCACTAGGTTAAAGGACTCCTCAGACCCAGTAGAATAAAGGACTCCTCAGACCCAGTAGAATAAAGGACTCCTCATACACCCACCAGATTAAAGGACTCCTCAGACCCACCAGGTTAAAGGACTCCTCAGACCCACTAGGTTAAAGGACTCCTCAGACCCAGTAGAATAAATGACTCCTCAGACCCAGTAGAATAAAGGACTCCTCATACACCCACCAGATTAAAGGACTCCTCAGACCCACCAGGTTAAAGGACTCCTCAGACCCACCAGGTTAAAGGACTCCTCAGACCCACCAGGTTAAAGGACTCCTCAGACCCAGTAGGTTAAAGGACTCCTCATACCCAGTAGGTTAAAGGACTCCTCAGACCCACCAGGTTAAAGGACTCCTCAGACCCACCAGATTAAAGGACTCCTCAGACCCACCAGGTTAAAGGACTCCTCAGACCCACTAGATTAAAGGACTCCCCAGACCCACTAGATTAAAGGACTCCCCAGACCCACTAGATTAAAGGACTCCCCAGACCCACTAGATTAAAGGACTCCCCAGACCCACTAGATTAAATGACTCCTCAGACCCACTAGATTAAAGGACTCTCCAGACCCACTAGATTAAAGGACTCCTCAGACCCACTAGATTAAAGGACTCCTCAGACCCACCAGATTAAAGGACTCCTCAGACCCACCAGATTAAAGGACTCCTCATACCCACCAGGTTAAAGGACTCCTCATACCCACTAGGTTAAAGGACTCCTCAGACCCTCTAGATTAAAGGACTCCTCAGACCCACCAGATTAAAGGACTCCTCAGACCCACCAGATTAAAGGACTCCTCATACCCACTAGATTAAAGGACTCCTCGTACCCACTAGATTAAAGGACTCCTCAGACCCACTAGGTTAAAGGACTCCTCAGACCCAGTAGAATAAAGGACTCCTCAGACCCAGTAGAATAAAGGACTCCTCATACACCCACCAGATTAAAGGACTCCTCAGACCCACCAGGTTAAAGGACTCCTCAGACCCACCAGGTTAAAGGACTCCTCAGACCCACCAGGTTAAAGGACTCCTCAGACCCAGTAGGTTAAAGGACTCCTCAGACCCACCAGGTTAAAGGACTCCTCAGACCCACCAGATTAAAGGACTCCTCAGACCCACCAGGTTAAAGGACTCCTCAGACCCACTAGATTAAAGGACTCCCCAGACCCACTAGATTAAAGGACTCCCCAGACCCACTAGATTAAAGGACTCCCCAGACCCACTAGATTAAAGGACTCCCCAGACCCACTAGATTAAATGACTCCTCAGACCCACTAGATTAAAGGACTCTCCAGACCCACTAGATTAAAGGACTCCTCAGACCCACTAGATTAAAGGACTCCTCATACACCCACTAGATTAAAGGACTCCTCATACACCCAGTAGATTAAAGGACTCCTCAGACCCACTAGATTAAAGGACTCCTCAGACCCAGTAGATTAAAGGACTCCTCAGACCCACTAGATTAAAGGACTCCTCATACACCCACTAGATTAAAGGACTCCTCAGACCCACTAGATTAAAGGACTCCTCAGACCCACTAGATTAAAGGACTCCTCAGACCCACTAGATTAAAGGACTCCTCAGACCCACTAGATTAAAGGACTCCTCAGACCCACTAGATTAAAGGACTCCTCATACACCCACTAGATTAAAGGACTCCTCAGACCCACTAGATTAAAGGACTCCTCAGACCCACTAGATTAAAGGACTCCTCAGACCCACTAGGTTAAAGGACTCCTCAGACCCAGTAGGTTAAAGGACTCCTCATACCCAGTAGGTTAAAGGACTCCTCAGACCCACTAGATTAAAGGACTCCCCAGACCCACTAGATTAAAGGACTCCCCAGACCCACTAGATTAAAGGACTCCCCAGACCCACTAGATTAAAGGACTCCTCAGACCCTCTAGGTTAAAGGACTGGTCAGACCCACTAGGTTAAAGGACTCCTCAGACCCACTAGATTAAAGGACTCCTCAGACCCACCAGGTTAAAGGACTCCTCAGACCCACTAGATTAAAGGACTCCTCAGACCCACTAGATTAAAGGACTCCCCAGACCCACTAGATTAAAGGACTCCTCAGACCGACTAGATTAAAGGACTCCTCAGACCCACTAGATTAAAGGACTCCTCAGACCCACCAGATTAAAGGACTCCTCAGACCCACCAGATTAAAGGACTCCTCAGACCCACCAGATTAAAGGACTCCTCAGACCCACTAGATTAAAGGACTCCTCAGACCCACCAGATTAAAGGACTCCTCATACCCTCTAGGTTAAAGGACTCCTCAGACCCACTAGATTAAAGGACTCCTCAGACCCACCAGATTAAAGGACTCCTCAGACCCACTAGATTAAAGGACTCCTCAGACCCACCAGATTAAAGGACTCCTCAGACCCACTAGAATAAAGGACTCCTCAGACCCACTAGATTAAAGGACTTCTCAGACCCTCTAGGTTAAAGGACTCCTCAGACCCACTAGATTAAAGGACTCCTCAGACCCACTAGATTAAAGGACTCCTCAGACCCTCTAGGTTAAAGGACTCCTCAGACCCACTAGATTAAAGGACTCCTCAGACCCACCAGATTAAAGGACTACTCAGACCAAGACTACGCGCCTATTTTTAGCATGGTCTTCCTAGTTGTTAAACAATCCTTTGGAAATCTGCCTCTAGTGAAATGAAACGTCAGGTGGTTGTTTCTACATCAGGGCCTGATTAGCTGATACAGCATGGCTACATCTGTGTCTGTGAATGGGAGACTGAGGGGATGGAGGTTCAGGCGTAAATCAAGGAAGATGTCCTGTACACGCGTGCACATTCAGTCAAAAAAAGTGAGCGAATACTGTAAAAAAAATATTTTTAAAAACATGTAGATCTTACCTGGCAGCCAGTCCTCCTGGTCGTAGGTTGGAGACGCGGGGCTTTCCGTCCTTGTCTGTTCCTCCAGAGATGGTGAGGCCCAAGGTGCTGCCTTCCTTCTTAATCAGCTCCACTATCGTCACGCCCCGCAGATCTTCTACCCCAAACACAAACACAAGAACAAACAAACACAGAGTCAAAGGACAGTATACATTATGTAGTGACCAAGCCTTCACAGCCAAAAGAACACACAGAAACAGTATACATTATATAGTAACCAAGCCTTCACAGCCAAAAGAACACACAGAAACAGTATACATTGTACATTGCCTTTGAAAAGTATTCGACCCCTTGACTTTTTCCACATTTTTTACGTTACAGACTTTTACTAAAATTGATTAAATAAATCAAAATCTTCAGCAATCTACACACAATACCCATAACGACAAAGTGGAACCAGGTTTTTTCAGAAATGTTTGAAAATGTATTACAAATAAAATGTAAAAATACCTTTGCATAAGTAAGTATTCAGACTCTTTGCTATGAGACTCAAAATTGAGCTCAGGTCCATCATGTTTCCATTGATTATCCGTGAGATGTTTCTACAACTTGATTGGAGGCCACCTGTGGTAAATACAATTGATTGGACATGATTTGGAAAGGCACACACCTGTCTATATAAGGTCCCACAGTTGACAGTGCATGTCAGAGCAAAAACCAAGCCTTTGTAATGTGGGGTGGAGCAGGTGAACCCAAGTGGAGTCTCAGACGAGGAGACAGGGATAAGGTACTCAAGGTATTTATTGAAAAGCGGGGGGTAGATGGGGTGCAGGCCAGGGAAGCTCGGGCAGGTAGCAGGGAACCAGGGACTGAGGCTGCGACCAGGGCAAGGGGAGTAGGGGCAGGTAGCAGGGAACCAGGGACTGAGGCTGCGACCAGGGCAAGGGGAGTAGGGGCAGGGTAAGCAGGGAACCAGGGACTGAGGCTGCGACCAGGGCAAGGGGAGTAGGGGCAGGTAGCAGGGAACCAGGGACTGAGGCTGCGACCAGGGCAAGGGGAGTAGGGGCAGGGTAAGCAGGGAACCAGGGACTGAGGCTGCGACCAGGGCAAGGGGAGTAGGGGCAGGTAGCAGGGAACCAGGGACTGAGGCTGCGACCAGGGCAAGGGGAGTAGGGGCAGGGTAAGCAGGCTTGGAGCGGAATCCAAAGAAGCAGTAAAGCGGGTGTCCAGGGCTGGGAAGCAGGACTGACGGGACGAGGAACTGGAGACAGGGACCAGAGTCAGAGCGGACAGAACTGTAGTGGGGAGAAAAGCAGCGTCAGGCTAGTGAAAACAGGCACAGGATAACAATATCTATGCAGGAACAAACGGCTTGAAATGCAGACTGACTGAGCAGAGGCTAGAATCTGGCAGAGTGGAAGTGGCAGGACTGAGTATTAGTAGAGGTCTTGATTATGGAACAGATTGCAGCTGGTGGGGATCTACTCTGACTCCTGCACACCTGTCTACACACACACACACACACACGCACGCACACGCACACACACACACAATCAGATACACAGAGAGAGAGGGAACACTGGGGGAGTGGCGGCAGGTTAGAGAGACACAGGATGTGCAGTAGAGGGCGTGGCAGGGGCAGATGTAACACAACCATGTGAAACCAAGCCATGAGGTCGAATTAATTGTTCGTAGAGCTCCGAGACAGGATTGTGTCGAGGCAGAGATCTGGGGAAGGGTACCAAAATGTTCTGCAGCATTGAAGGTCCCAAAGAACACAGTGGACTCCATCATTCTTAAATTTGAAGAAGTTTGGAATCACTAAAACTCTTCCTAGAGCTGGCCGCCTGGCCAAACTGAGCAATCGGGGAGAAGGGCCTTGGTCAGGGAGATGACCATGAACCCAATCGTCACTCTGACAGAGCTCCAGAGTTCCTCTGTGGAGATGAGACCCTTCCAGAAGATTGAAATCTTTGGCCTGAATGCCAAGGATCACGTCTGAGGGAAACCTGGCACCATGCCTACAGTGAAGCATGGTGTTGGCAGCATCATGATATTGGGATGTTTTTCAGCGGCAGGGACTGGGAGGCTAGTCATCATCAAGGCAAAGATGAACGGAGCAAAGTACCGAGAGATCTTTGATGAAAACCTGCTCCAGAGCGCTCAAGACCTCAGACTGGGGTGAAAGTTCACCTTCCAACAGATCAACGACACTAAGCACACAGCCAAGACAACACAGGAGTGGCTTTGGGACAAGTCTCTGAACATCTCTGGAGAGATCTGAAAATAGCTGTGCAGCAATGCTTCCCATCCAATCTGACAGAGTTAGAGAGGACCTGCAGAGAAGAATGGGAGAAACTCCCCAAATACAGGTGTGCCAAGCTTGTAGCGTCATACCCAAGAAGACTTGAGGCTGTAATCGCTGCACAAGGTGCTTCAACAAAGTACTGAGTAAAGGGTCTGAATAATTATGTAAATATGATATAATTTATTTGCATATATACATTTGCAAAAGATTCTAAACTGTTTTTGCTTTGTCATTATGGGGTACTCAGGAGGCTGAAGAAATTCGGCTTGTCACCAAAAGCACTCACAAACTTCTACAGATGCACAATCGAGAGCATCCTGGCGGGCTGTATCACCGCCTGGTACGGCAACTGCTCCGCCCACAACCGTAAGGCTCTCCAGAGGGTAGTGAGGTCTGCACAACGCATCACCGGGGGCAAACTACCTGCCCTCCAGGACACCTACACCACCCGATGTCACAGGAAGGCCATAAAGATCATCAAGGACAACAACCACCCGAGCCACTGCCTGTTCACCCCGCTATCATCCAGAAGGCGAGGTCAGTACAGGTGCATCAAAGCTGGGACCGAGAGACTGAAAAACAGCTTCTATCTCAAGGCCATCAGACTGTTAAACAGCCACCACTAATATTGAGTGGCTGCTGCCAACACACTGACTCAACTCCAGCCACTTTAATAATGGGAATTGATGGGAAATGATGTAAAATATATCACTAGCCACTTTAAACAATGCTACCTAATATAATGTTTACATACCCTACATTATTCATCTCATATGTATATGTATATACTGTATTCTATATCATCTACTGCATCTTTATGTAATACATGTATCACTAGCCCTTTAACTATGCCACTTTGTTTACATACTCATCTCATATGTATATACTGTACTCTATACCATCTACTGCATCTTGCCTATGCCGCTCTGTACCATCACTCATTCATATATCTTTATGTACATATTCTTTATCCCCTTACACTGTGTATAAGACAGTAGTTTTGGAATTGTTAGTTAGATTACTTGTTGGTTATTACTGCATTGTCGGAACTAGAAGCACAAGCATTTCGTTCCACTCGCATTA